>NC_063194.1:9436576-9559076 GCF_017589495.1 Alosa alosa
TGGGGAAAACACACAATAGAATCCCTACATGCAGAATCCTGCAGATACATTTTACATGTACATAGAAAAACACCAACAAATCACCTTAAATCCAGGCCCAAGACACCCTTCATTCCAAAGGCCTCCAAACCCATGAGATCCAGAACAAAAGTCCCCTATATCAGTTGTTGCAGAGACAAACTGCCCTGCACCAAACACACTCTGACCAGTCTCACAACATACACACAACAGAGTAAACCAAATTATGAAGCAATGAACAGTAAAGAAGTCTAATTAGAACATTGGAAAGAAGAAACTAAAAATCAAAGTAGAACAGAATGTTATCTGGCTCTAAACAGAGAATATAAATTGGCAGAATATCTCTCTACTGTCAGAGATAGAAAACAGACCAAGTACAAGCTAAGTGACCACAACCACAACATTGGAAATAGAAAAAGAGAGACACAAAAGACCATGTCAACCAGAATATGTCACTGCATGACAGATGAGGTTGAGACAGAGATGCACTTCCTCTTACATTGTTCATCATTCACTCACACAAGAAGCATGAAGCCTTTTCCTCAACAAATTCAAATCCAAAAATTCCCAAAATGAAAGATAGGAGAAGGAGACAGGGTATATCTTGTTGCCCTGTGTACACACAGTATGTGTGTATGTACAGATTTATTATATAATAACAGCTTTGGCAATACAAGTATAAGTATATATACTTTTTTGATCCCGTGAGGGAAATTTGGTCTCTGCATTTAACCCAATCGGTGAATTAGTGAAACACAAACAGCACACAGTGAACACACAGTGAGGTGAAGCACACACTAATCCCAGCGCAGTGAGCTGCCTGCTACAACAGCGGGCGCCGGGGGCAGTGAGGGGATTAGGTGCCTTGCTCAAGGCACTTCAGCCGCAGCCCACTGGTCGGGGCTCGAACCGGCAACTCTCCGGTTACAAGTCCAGAGTGCTAACCAGTGGGCCACAGCTGCCCACCAGTGACCTTGTCAGAGAGAGACAGAGAGAGAGTGAAGATGGGAAAGGATAGAGAAAATTAGGTAGAGAACAGGCCCAGGGTGAAATTAACCTTTACAGAGAAAAGCTCCACTTGTTTTTGAAGCAAATGATTCAAAAAGGAAGAAACTGTTAAGCTTTAATAAGTTGTGAAACTGGAATAGAGGGATTCTATAATAAATCCATCATTAATTAACTCCAAGGCCCCAAGGTCTTAGAAATTTGATGGGGGGAAATATACATAGATCTCTTGCCTGTGTGTGTGTGTGTGTGTGTGTGTGTGTGTGTGTGTGTGTGTGTGTGTGTGTGTATGTGTGTGTGTGTGTGTGTGTGTGTGTATACAGACTCGGTGAAGCAGGCCTCAGGGCCTCTGCTGGTGGAAATTCCAAGGCCTGCGGGCTCAACACTGGGGGTCAGCCTGACTACAGCGCTCTACAGGAATAAGCAGGTCATCACTATAGAAAAGATCAAGCCAGCCAGTGTGGCCGAGAGGTAATCTAGCATATGGAAATGTTCTCTCTCTCACACACACACACACACACACACACACACACACACACACACACACACACACACACACACACACAGCATGTGCATGATGAATTCTCAAAGGTAATGAAAGTCATTTTCATCCGTCTGTGTGTGTGTGTGTGTGTGTGTGTGTGTGTGTGTGTGTGTGTGTGTGTGCGTGTTGAAGGTGTGGAGCACTGCATGTAGGGGATATTCTCCTTTCCATTGATGGCACGAACACAGAGCACTGCACCTTAATGGAGGCACATCAGCTGCTGGCCACCAGCACAGACATTACCAAACTGGAAATCCTCCCAGCCCACCAGGACCCAGGTGACTTTCTCTCTCTCTGTCTTCCTGTTATTCTCTCTCTCTGCATTTCTCTTTATCTCTCTCTCTCTCTCTCTCTTACTCTCTTCATCTCTCCATCATTTTCACTCACTCATGCACGCTCTCTCTATCTCCCTATCTCGCTCTCTCTGACACACTGACTCTCACACCCCCCCTCTCTCTCTCTCTCTCTCTCCTTATCTCACTTCCCCTCTGTGTGTGTGTGTGTGTGTGTGTGTGTGTGTGTGTGTGTGTGTTTGTAAATTCGGCTTTTCAGCTGAAAGGAGGAAAAAAAAAAGAAAAAACCCAACAGGTCCAAATCCTCGGCCGTATCCCACCCAGCTAAAATAACAGTCAGTCAGTGATGCATCTCCGTGAAGCAGAATGACCCAAGCAATGTCACAAACCATCAGCTCAAAACACCACTTCTGAGTTCATGCATACAATTACTCTCTCGCTTTTACATAACCCAACACCGTATGCACATGTGGTCGGTTCAAACATGTCCGTTAATGTGGCTCCTGCTTTTTCCATGCATGTTGGTGGTGACCTTTGCTCGTGCGGCAGCTCCCGCTCTGATTGGCCGGGACTGGACGCTGGCTGTGGGGCAGCCACGGATGGCTGCACGCAGCGTTGGGTTTGTGTCGGATGGCAGGAGGCTGTGTTTTTGCATGTGCTCTGAGTCACTGACAATTTGATGAGGGCTGAGGGCGAGCGTTCCCCTCTCCTCCGGACACACGTGTGGCCATCGTCGTCTCACAGGCCACATTTCGCCGGGCCGTGCACGCGGGCGACTTCGCCTGGCATCACAAGCCTCGACTTCCTTCGCTCTTCGCCCTCCGAGCGTAGACGCAGAGCACAGCGGCGTGTTGTGACAGAGAAAGAGAGAGCGAGGGAAAAAGAGGGGGATAAAGAGAGAGAAGAGGAGGAGAGAACACACTCATCCTTATGCTGCAGATGCCCTCATTTGAGAGTATATTCTTGATATTCTCTCTGTAAATCGACTCCTGTTGTGCCACTTTGGTGGTCTATCTTCCTGCCTATGGCCTTCTAAGTTCCATGCGATAAATCTGTGCGATTTCCATGTGAATCTCCATGCGATTTTTTTTCAACATATCTTTTTTTTCACAAAAAAGAGGATGAAGGAACAGAGGTACTACAGTTGGGTTGCCTCTACATAACACAAATCAAAAAATGACCATAGACAGCTCAGCTCCGTGGTCACGCACGCTATGTAAAACATGTAAATCTGCATGCTGAGAATATTCCCAAACCAGCAGAATGGCAGAACACTGAGCAATGATGTATCACTAATCCAGTGCAAACACAACAATCATAATAATAAGCAGAAGCATTCTACTATAGACAAAGCACATGCCCATCACGCAACATGTTCCTCATTCTCATGTTCCTATTCTCATGAGCCTTGTATGGATAGACAGATATAGATAGATATATAAGGGGATCCCATATATCTTTTATACATGGGGTTTGATGGTATACAGTAGGGCTACCATTAGCACACTAAACACACACTAGCAGATGTGCAGTATGACATGGCATGTGAGTGTATATGGGGGTTTTGGGGTTTGCTCAGTGAGAGAGAGCTGAGACTGTTCAGTGCAGCAGCCGTTTTGTGTGGCGTGTGAGCGTGTCTCTGCTGGGGGAGAGGCATCTCACGCTGCCCCTCTCAGCCCAGCTGGGGCCTTCTGCCAACACACACACACACACACACACACACAGTCTTCTGCCGTCCTTCTCTTCTCTCTGGGTCTCTGCAGAGGTGTCAGAGTTCCCTCTGCTGTTGGCATCTCATGGTGGGATTCAAACAGTCACAGAGCACTGTTAATGTAATACCTTGGCATGACCTAAAAACATTCCTCTCAGGAAGAAATAATAAATATAGGCAAATGCCAAAATTTTTTTTGTTTAACACTTGTTCTTTATATTAGTATTTCAAATGAATCAATAAATTAATTAGTATATTATACAGAATGGAACCTCATTTTTTTGTACAACCCATTTCACAGGGAATCAGATGTTTGTGCTAAGTGCTATCCGAATAGGATATTTGAGACAACAGAAACGGCCATCATTTAACACCTATCTAACACACATAGCAATGTGACGTCAATGTGGGTGTTGGTGAGTACCCAGCAGTGCTAAAAGGCTATGCAGTTTACGTAATGCTGGAATTGACCCAACATGTCAAGGCAGACACTTTGCACCTGATGTGTCTCGTTAAAGCACTAATTTCAGTAATGAGGGGAGGAGCCCCAACTAACCCCTCCGATTACTCAGCTGTGGTGCAGATGAAGTCGTTAGCTGCAAGCCAATCCAGTTAAGCCCCTAAACAGTGTCATGTCCACACTCCAGAGGTGACTTTTCAAAAAATGCCTGCTCCGCTCTCAGCTTTTTGGAAGCTCTTCAGTAAACGTAAGAGCAGGTTTTGGGAGTGCAGGATTTTTTTGTGAGACAAATCACTTCCCTTTGTCATTTCAGCCTAAATTCTTTAAATCAAGAGAGAAACAAGTTTGACAGGATTCACTATTGTAGTGTCCACAGTGCATGGCAGAACATGGCACTCATAGTTAGTCCAGGACAGCTTAAAACAACAATGTTACATTCACATGAAACATGCATGACATGAGGAGGCAGGGAACACATTGTAGCCTCACAGATAAATGCTTCAACAGGATCTTTTAGCAGCTGATTTAGTGTGTGTGTGTGTGTGTGTGTGTGTGTGTGTGTGTGTGTGTGTGTGTGTGTGTGTGTGTGCGCGCACATGCTCATGTCTGTGTTTTCCCTCTGCTTGGCTCAGTGCGAGTGCAGAAGAGTGGTCAGCGCCAGTGGGACCCCAGCGTGAGTTATCTGCAGCCAGGCCACCAGACGGCGCATGGCAAAGCCACCACAGCCCCCTGGACTGTCCAGGGCAGCCACGGAACGACGGGTCCGCCGCACAGCCACCTGGCCCCCTCTGACCACTGCAGGAGTGAGTACATTCTCTCTTAAGTGAACACACACGTACGTACATACATACATACATACATGTCCATGTCTGTGTCTTCCCTCTGTGAGGGCATTATGTATAGGGCATGTATATATAGGCATGTATATAGGGTGTGTATAGGGTAAAGTAAGGCTTCGTGATTAGTGATGCTCATTGTTCTGTGAGGGGATTTGTGACGATGGATATATGTGTGTGAGCTAGAGAGAGAACAAACAGTAAAGCTGGATTCCCAATTTAGCTCATTTGCCTCTCAGGGGGTTCTAATGTTATGATTCATATAAATACTGGAGGAAATCAGCAAAAAATAGATCCTGCTATGTCCTTATGCTGTATGCTGTATAATTGGAAGGTCAAGTTATTGTGTGTATTGATCTGGACCGATGTTGTTATCCTCATGAGCATCTCTGGACGTGTAAGGGAGTGGACAGAAAGAGAGCGTAAGACAGAGAGAGGGTGGAACTCCTCACCACATGTGTCTGAACACCACAATCTTTGTAAAATATTGGGGGAAGCGTGGCGGCTTTGGGGAAGTTGAGGAAGCACAATCACTGTTGTCTGGTTATGTCACTGGTTATGTGGAGGACACCTCTGCTTTTCTGGGCTGATAAACACTCTTGATGTCTTCCAAGTTCCTCTGTTTGGTGTAGTGTGTTTACTTGTGCTTGTGAGTCTAATGCTTAGGCTGTGTGTGTGTGTGTGTATTTGTTTGTGTGTGTGTGTGTGTGTGTGTGTGTGTGTGTATGCACGTGTACGTGTTTGTTTGTATGCATGTCAGTACAAATGACCTCAGTGATGAATGTGTTTTGATGTTATGCTTCCAGCTAGAAAACATATCAACGGTCAGCCAGGTCTCAGTTCATATCAAACACTAGACAGTTTGTGTGTGTGGGCTTTAAAAGCGTACACAGAAGGTGAATGTTAGGAGTTTGTAACTATGTCTCTAGCTTATTGAAAGGTCTCAACCTTTGGACATGGACTAATCTAAGTGAGGAAAATATTACTGTCATTGAAAAAACATAGATTTGTCTTTATCACTGTTTTGTGACTGTGTCACTAAAGATGAAACCTTTCTGGCAAGGTTTTTAATGTACATTTAGTTTGAAACGGATTCAGGAAGTGGCAGTGACCACACACAATATGCATGGCGTATGAAATTATTTCAGCTGAGCTGTTGTATGTCATATCAGAGGATTGAGAAGAACATATGTGTGTATGAAGTGTACTGCATCTGAAGTGTAATGTAAAGTATTTACATAAACTATAAGGTATCTTAAGCTCAACCTCTCTCCTGTAGCCCTGCCACCCAACAGCTACTCCCCCTCCTCAACAAACACTTCTGGCTACCACAGCCAGAACAGCAGCGCTCAGACTACATATCCCAGCAGCACCCAGCCTCAATATCCCAGCAACACCTATCCCTCTAGCCCCCGGAGTACCGTGACCAAGAGGAGGCAACGAAGGAAGGACCACAAGAGCTCACGTGAGGAGATTTGTCTAGCTCATGCCTCTACATGCACCTGGCTACAGCTTCACGAGTCACTGCTCCTGTTCATTCTCAGACAAAGATAAAAGATTTTGTCTAATTGAAGAGTCTGCATGGCCTTTTGACCTTTCGCCTTTTGTAACAGTTCAACAGACCCCTCTACAGACTATAAACTCTGTAAAGGGACCTTTCTACATGAATGATTAAACATAAAGAAGTTCATAAAGAACCTTCTCTGAAAGGAGCTGAGAGCAGTGTAGGACTTTTAATCATGTAAAATATTCTTATGTAAACACAAGTGAGGAACCTAAAGGCAGCATGCTTGGACTTGTTTCACGCTAAGTTGGATTTAGTGGGTTGGGTAGCTCTTTTAAAAAGATATCATGAATGTTCTCAAAATACCAAGTGGGGGAAGGACACACAAATGCTGATAACCCTTTAGCCTACTAGTGCACAGTATTTATGGTCAAAGTAGTTCTAAAAACGACAATATCAATCCAAGGTTTGGCTATGACCAAAACTCATCATGTGATATGTGTGTCTACATGTGTTTACGGTGCTGTTAACCATTAACTGTGCATCATAAATATAAAAGTGAGCTATGATGCTAAAGTTCCACCAGGGCATTAATGGTCTTTGCCTTGCAGTGTCTCTGACCTCTAGTACGGTGGCCCCTGGGGGACATGTGGTGCACATGGAGACCAGTGAGGTGATCCTGAGAGGAGACCCCCTGACTGGGTTCGGCATCCAGCTACAGGGGGGTGTGTTCGCCACCGAAACCCTCTCAGCCCCAGCCTGCATCCGCTTCATAGAGCCGGACAGTCCTGCCGAGAAGTAAGGCCACCATCCTCACATAGACATGTGCTTAGACATACACACATTCAGATATCTCTCTCACACACACACACACACACACACACACTCACATTCACATGAACACGTGGACAATTGGGTACACACACATAATGCACGCACATGCACAGTCTGTGCACACATAAATCACTACTGTTAATGTGAGAGTCTCTAATGACCCAGAGTGGCTGCTGTGGGTTTGGGCGCTTTATCATCCACAACCCACTGGTTGCTGAGGCCGCCCTCTGGGGCAGCAAACGGCACGGTATTGATTGGAGAGGACGCAGTCACAGGCAGTTAGTGGTTATTGATTAGGGAGAACATGATAAGGGCCCATTAGTGTACACACACACACAAGCCCAGACTCACCACTAGAGGCTATTCTTCAGCCCTGTCCACTGAGATTAATGCCTGGGTCAGTGGAGGGTGCCCGTTTGGCACGTGTGTGTGCGTGCGCGCGTGTGTGTGTGCATGCACAGTGCACACTTCCTTGTAAAAGTACATACACTTTAAGTTGAGCATTGCAGACAGAAACGCATACACACATCCTAAATAAACACACATAATAAACACACGTTGTCAGCGCTGTCTTTTGCAGCCCTGATCACCACACATGTAGGATGAAGGACTTGGCAGTGCTGATCAGAGGACATTGGGCGTGATTGAGGCCCAGCACAGTGACTTTCCCCCAGAGTCAGCCAGACTGAAGACGCAGGCACTGATTAATGCATACTGATGCGCTCACCTCACGTCAGCATCTGTGTGTGTGTGTAGGTCTGCACACGTGTGTTTGCTGTGGAGACAGTGATGAAGACGAGCACAAACAAAAAATAGGTGTCATCAAGGCACCTATGGTTGTGTGTGTTTGTGTTTTTAGATAGCATCAATGAAAAATGCATTTTGATGTGTCTGCTTCCAGCAAGAAAACATATCAACGGTCAACAAGGTTTCAGTTGATGTCAAACACTAGTGTGTGTGTGTGGGTGTATGGGTGGGTGTGGGTGTGTTTGCAGAATTCAGCACACTGGTTTGGCAGAAAGAATGTTTCTCTCCCTAGTCTACGTTTGTGTGCTATACTTGTAGATGTGGAGTAATCCAGGTAGGAGACAGACTGCTCTCTATCAACGGAATCCCCACAGAGGACGGGACTCTGGAGGAGGCCAATCAGCTGCTCCGGGACACGGCGCTAGCCAATAAGGTCACTCTGGAAATCGAATTTGATGTTGCTGGTAAGCAATATGGGCTAGGCTTAGACAGGTTGTCACTGTGGCATTCTCTTAACCCTTACATGTTGATTTTTGTTGATTAACATTAAAGGTGAAGGTTGACCCTCAAAGCACATCACATCAGTAACAGGGCAAGCTGAACGCTCCAACCAGGTCATTACAGGTCCACAGTCACAGCTTAACTCCAAATGACTCACTAACTGAAGCAGAGGCCAAGCATGGAGGTGATGGTTGTTTGCTTGAGCAGCTACACTCCCTGTAGGCAAAAATGATTTTTAATGTGTCTGGACTTTCGGGACTTATTGCATCAAAACGCTGTAATATATCATTGCCCGAAAATAAATACATTCCTTTGCAACTTGGTGAGCATGGATGAAGGAGCTGTCACAAACGATGATGTTTTTGATACTCATTAGACAAGAGACAAAAATACTAAAAAGATAGATGGTATATTATGATAGACAGAAAAACACATTCTCAAGCTTGATTGAAAGCCTTGTCCATAGATGAATGCGTTTTGGCCTTGTGCTATCTACAGAAATTTTGTCTGTCATCATAGTTGTCTTTTTTACACGTCTTATTTTCGGAGTTGAGCGCACCTGTTTTTTCAACAAGTACAGTATGTCATTACTTTTTTCAGCCCTTAATTAAAGGTGTCCAACAAATCCACGGCAGGACACTGCTGCTTTATACACTCGCAAACAGTTTCACATGTTGGAACCAAATGACAGTAGATCGCCAGCACAGCATAGATGATTATACAGAGGGTTTTTCATAACGTTGACACTGTTTCTGTGCTATAGAATCGGTGGTACCAAGCAGTGGCACATTCCATGTGAAGCTTCCCAAGAGACGTGGTGTAGAGCTGGGTATCACCATCAGCAGTAAGTCACAGCTTTATTCCTGAGCTTCCTGTATTCCTGTATCTCTTGCTACTCTAGCATTGGGGAAAAGAGAAAGATAATATACTCGTACTCTTTGGGGTTCCCTGCATAATGTTTGTTTCTTTGCTGTTATAGTAAGCAAAAAGCCTGGACAACCTCTGGTCATTTCTGAAATCAAACGAGGAAGCATTGCCCATAGGTATGTTGCTAATAGGGCAATTAATTGATTAATCGATTAGTCGTTGACTATTAAATTACTATCAACTATTTTGATAATCGGTTTGTGTAATCTTTTTGTGTTTAAAGGGAAATACATCAATATTCTCGAATTGTAGCATCTTAAACTTGAATATTTTCAGCTTTACCTGCTCCTCTATGACAGTGCACTAACTATCTTTGGTGTGTGAACAAAACAAGGCATTTGAAAAAATAATCTTGGGGCTTTGGGAAACTGATCAACATTTTGTCACCATTTTCTGGCATTTTATCGATGAAACAACTAATCAATTAATTGAAAAAAAATAATCGGCAGATTAATAGATTATGAAAATAATCGTTAGTTGCTAATACGTTTAGCACTATACTGTATTTCTCAGTTCTGAAACCATTGAAAGTGATATTTAATCATTTACATATCGTCTTTAACAAAATATTCAGTAAGGTCCGATGAGCTGCTATTTGCTTTAAAATAATGTTTACGGTGAATGTCTCCTTGACAATTTAAACAGTTTGTATTTTGTATAAGTTTAATTGTAATCAAATCTGATCTATTTGTAGCTAATTTTGAGATGTTCAACTGTATTCATCTCTTAACATTTTCTTCCTGCTCAGGACAGGTACTCTGGAGCCAGGTGACCGGCTTCTGGCCATA
This sequence comes from Alosa alosa, assembly GCF_017589495.1. NCBI lineage: Eukaryota > Metazoa > Chordata > Actinopteri > Clupeiformes > Clupeidae > Alosa > Alosa alosa. The sequence continues at coordinate 9,446,745 of NC_063194.1, forward strand.
GATAATGTTCGTCTGGAAAACTGTGGGATAGAGGAGGCCATGAAAGTCCTCCAGCAGGCTGAAGACATGGTCAAACTCTGGATACAGAAAGATGAGGACAACACAGGTGCGTGCGTGTGCGTGTGTATGTGTGTGTCTGCGTGCGTGTGTGGGTGCGCGTGCACACGTACATTCATGCATATGTGCTGAGTGTGAGGCTGTGTGGTGTCTAAAGTAATTAGGTTTGTTGATGAGTCCACCTTGTGTGCGGTGTGGTGTTTTTCAGAGGAGCTGGAGATGTCTGACTCCATCATGTACACCGTGGAACTGAAGCGCTATGGTGGCCCACTGGGCATCACCATCTCGGGCACTGAGGAGCCCTTTGACCCCATCCTCATCTCCAGCCTCACCCGCAATGGCCTGGCGCAAAGGTCAGAACAGGACACACACACACACACACACACACACACACACATATATATATCACACACACACACACACAAAATCCACTCGCAGATGCACAGCACACAATCTGTACAAGACATTCACACACTTTGCCTAAAGCAGACAGTAACAACTACATGCATGATTCATTTTAAAAGCATGTCAGATATACAAGCTAACCTATTATGAGGGTAGAAATAAGGACCGACTGTATATTTGGTTCCATATGCACCTATTTATTTCTTCATCAAAAACCCAAACACATGTATAGGCTGTTCTCATTCATCATCTGTGTTGACCACGACGCCCCCCTCAGAACTGGATAGGTCTTGTCAACACATGTAATGTGCAGTGGAAAAAGAATCATCTGCCCTTTGATTGCACAACATAAAAAGGCTTTTATTCTACTCTTGTGACATCTAGTGGTCTTTCTGAATGTCTGTCTGAGTCTTTGCTGTCACTGCAGAAGCCGTTTCGAAAAACATTACTGTCACAGGAAGTCAGGACATCCTGTAAGAATGCTTATGTAGACATACAGACTTGGTTAAGCTTCACTGATTCATTGCTTAAGTAATCATGTCAGCATAACAAATGACATCCTGATGTTACTGTATGTTAATCAGAAACCTTGTATGATTAGAATGGGTATGCCCAGCATTCTTAAGCTTTCTGGTCCACATATCTTTACACAGAGAGAACACAGTGTCATTCAGAGAGGGCCGTGGCATGAACGCAGTCATGCGGGCGTTTATGTGCTTTTGCTAATGTTTAATCCCTGGGAACTGAATGTCACTCTGTCATCAGGGGACCGCACGCCACAATTGTCCATCTGTGTTCCAAACTCTGTGTTGGCAGTGCAGACCGGAGCCTCTGCATTCTTAATCTGCCATTGCCTGTGTTAAGAATTCAGTCGGTGGTCCATTGTGTTGCCAACTCCTACAGATTCAGCTTGTGTTTTCCTTTCTCCTCTGTCACACTCCAAGTGCTTGTCATTTGAAATTATGAAGTATCCGTGTTAAGCACAGAGATTAAACTCCTAATCAGACAGAATGCTAACCCACCCAGCTTGTAAGTTAAAGCTGACAGCCTGCACTGTAAACTCCGTCATTATATGCTTCAAAATATGTCACTAGAGAAGATGACAGAAGAAAAGGTCAATAGCTTTATCAATGTCCATAGTCATAGACCACCTAACTGTGTGTATGCTGTACATGTCCTATATGCTTTTGTCCATATGTGTGTACACAGGACGGGAGCCCTGCATGTAGGGGACCGGATTCTGGCCATCAACAATGTGAGCCTGAAGGGGAAGCCACTGAGTGAGGCCATTCAGCTGCTGCAGACGGCCGGAGAGACGGTCACCCTCAAGATCAAGAAGAGAGCTCAACGTGAGTCCCCCCCACCACCAGACACAATGGCCTCTTTCCGCTGACCCCACGATGTTACGGGGGGAATCAAGCGTGTGATGGACCTTTTTTTTGTTTATATTCGAGAGACCACATTCTTTTATACACAATAATGATCCAAAATGGATCATTTGTGTTGGCACACTGAATTGATTCAATTGACCTTTCATTCAGTGAGCAAAAGTCGAATGCACTTCTCTCTTCATAGACAGAAGGAATTGTGTCCATGGAATAGTGGACGGCATTTATTCCTTTCTGGCATGAATCTGTTAACAATACACTATGGCCATTCGGTACCATAGAATGCTCAGTTTGTCCACATAATGGCTCTACTATAATAATGAGGGTGTAATGAGATTGGAGGTATGATGTATGTGTCCCTGTGTGTATGTGAATCTGGCAAGATGGTGGTCACTCCCTGTGCTTCTCTACACCTTTGTCCATCAGTGCATGTTTGTCGTTGCAGATGTCAGTGGACTGAGTGACACAGAGGACGACCAGTCGGAGAGAGCGGCTACCCTCCCGGAGCTCAACCCCTTAAACATTGCTGGCCTGGACTCTGTGCTGGAGTCCTGGAACAGCTCGGGCATCGACCCCGGATATGACAGCCAGGGTGAGACAGAACCCACGGGACAGGACCGAACTCTGGCTTTAGTCCCTCCAGAGAAGTGTAGCATTCAGATGTATCTCACTTGAACTACCTGAACTATGTGCAACCATACACAAGGGGCTTAGTCTCACTGAGGCCTTTATATCAGTATAGGCTGTCTGTGTTGGGGCACATTATCTAGCACATGCTGATGAGTGTTGTCTTCTTATGGTTATGTCCGTTTTGATCCAATTGGGAAAACCCTTTCCACATGATGGATATACACTACTATTTCTTAGTATAATTATTCTCAAGGATATTCCTTGAGACAGATCTACTGCTGAGTGGCAAGTCAGACGGTTTCATTTAGCAACTAAGAGGATTGCTCTCTTAATTAGCTGAAGCAGTGGTTTTGACTAGCTCAGCTCTAGAGATCACTGTAGTTGAACTGCATTGTAAGTTAATTTCCTAATGTCCTTGTTAGTGGTCAACATCACAACTGAGTGCTATATTGGTCAGCTCCTGATCAGTAACTGGTGTGTACAGGGACAGAACCTTGAGTTTGGCTATTATTTGTAAGTAGTTATTTTGCTTTCTTGACAAGCTATGGTTTTGGTCATGTTCCGTGTTCCATCTCATAGGAGTTAATCCTGATTTACCTGGATAAAGCTGCAAGCTTAGTTTACCCATCAGAAACTTAATCTGTGAACTGAACCACAGTTGGTGTGTTATAGTCCTGTGTTCCCTCTGCCAGGTACATATATACACAGGACAGCCGACTTGACCCTCCACCCTCACGAGTGGAGACGCAGCAAACACAGAAGCCCACTGCGCTCCTCCGCCCGCACACACCACCCTCCAGCGTACGATGGGAGGTTAGATGAAGACGAGTGGAGCAAACACTTAGGGTGAGTGTGTGTGTGTGTGTGTATCCAAGTGTGTGTATTACGTGTGTGCTCACTATTGTCAGTGCCATTTGATCCTTATCATGGCGTTGACAATAAGATTTACAGGTGGATAGGGTAGATATATACATAAGGATTAGTGCAGACTAAAAATGACTATGTATGTGTACAGTATGTATGTAGGGTGAGTATGTATGTGTGTCTATCCATGTGTGTGTTATATGTGTGTGGTCATTATTTTCAGTGCCATTTGATCCTTACCAGTGGCGTTGGCAATAAGATTTACAGGAGCATAGGGTAGACAGAGACACAAGGATTAGTGCAGAACTAGTCAAAATGAGTGCTCACACCTGCATATCAAATTCCTACCCAAAGTCACGCCCAGATGATGCACACTGCATTCTCATCATAATCATCATCATCATAATTGGTGAAATATTTGGCCTCAAAATAAGGGTCTCACTGTAGAGTACTCTTACCACTGGCCTCAATGCCAATGTATGATGCCTTCTTTACTAAATCAAAATCAAATGTTGCATATGCAGATGAGTGTGCCCTTCCATCATTGCTAATTCTGACTGAATGCTGGTATCTGTTGCACTTTATATAGGCAATGGCTTGCACAGTTTATCAGAACACATAAATGATTTTCACACCTTGTAAATGCACTCTTGCCAGAATAAATAAGTTTGTTTGTAATGGTATGTAAAGACACCCTTACCAGAATAAATATGCTTGTTTACAATGGTGATGTTATAGTGAGGATAATAGCTTGTAGCCTATAGCAGTCTGTGTATACTGGGGAAAGGTTGTGGAGCTCCAGAGACGCTCTCTATCCACTGGTTCAGATGAGCGCACACCACTGACTCTGACTAGTCTAGTTTCTGTTTCATTGGTTTTTGCTCTCTGAAATCAAGTACATAGTCCAGCATGTGTACAACATTCTTACAATGTGAATAGGTCTTTGAAGTGTGTGTCTATTTTGTCGATACGCTGCTATTGCATGTTGGCAATGCTCTTTCCTGCCTTCTCTGTTGCACTAGTGAATTGGTGGTTTAGCCAAATCTAAGGCCTCGTCCACACGGAGACGCTTTCTTATTGAAATGTGAAATTAAACCCTTAGTTAATGCAAGACCAAGTTCACATTAGTCAGTATAATTCAAGATGCTGCCCTTTTGCAAATATTACATTACATTTAGCAGACACTTCTTGACCAAAGTGACTTACATATGTCCGCAACTTTCAGGCTACTGCACGCTAGCCCAGCTCCTTAACCACTACACTACCACCGCCCATTCAAATATGAATGAAGAGCGCTAAAAAGAGTCTCGTTGATCAAACGGACCTCTTTATGTTCTCTTGCTGCTTTGTATTTCAGCACAGACACACAGTTATTACAATGAATAAATTCACTTGGTGGGGGGCCCCCATTAATTCACGTTTTCACCAGATTAGAACAGCGGTCAAAACCAGCCCTCTTGACCAATCAGTCACTTAGTCATGCAGTGCTACCCCACTGACCAGAAGCCAGAAGGAAGGATCTCTCGTTTGTTCTTCTTCCCTCTTCCACCTCCATTCTATCTGTGCTTCTTTTTGTCTTTCTTCTCAGGTACTTTCTCTCTCATCTGCCTTACTAATCTCCTGAGGGGTCCAGCTGCTGCTGCTGCTGCTGCTGCTGCACACACTTGCCTCTCTGTAGTGTCTTATTCCGTCCGTCCTGTCTGTCCATCCTCCAGTGTCGTCCAGAACCCCCTGCTCTCTCTGTTTGTCTGTGTGTGTAGTATACCGTCTGTGTGTCTCTCTCTCTCTCTCTCTATCTCTATCTCTATCTCTCTATCTCTATCTCTGCTGAGACTGCGTATTGTGCTCTTGAGGGGTGGGGGTGGTGGATAGTGGGGGCTGAATGGAAGAGACTACATTTCCCTGGCTGCTTTGCGGCTCTTGAGGGGCCGCTCACCTGTTCTGGTTCCTGCCTTGACACAGATCCCTCAGTCCCGTGCGTCGCCGTGGTAACAGTGAAAATCAGGAGAGTTTCTGGTCGCAAGCGTTACAGGATCTGGAGACGTGCGGGCAGTCAGGGATCCTGAGAGAGCTGGAGGTACACTTGTATACACATGTATTCTTGGATGCGCACACACACATGAACACAGGCTTAACATAAATCACGAATCGCTCATATACTCATAGCAAGGTGCGCTTGTCTTGGGTGAGTGATGACGTTTATACTAAGCAATGGTGTTATTTCCAGGCTTCCATGATGTCTGGCAGCAGCCTGAGTCTGGGAACAGATGACACCTGTCTGTCACATGACCGCCTTCAGTCGCGCAAGGTCGCTCCGCCAAAGCCCAAGAGAAGCTCCTGGGCGGGCGTCGTGGAGAAAGAGGATCTGAAAGAGATGACCTCGGCCTCGCCTCTAGAACTGCTGAAGGTGACCGTTGTAACGTACGTTTTCTTAGTTTCATATCTGCCATGTGTGTTCAGATCAGGAAAGCCGTTTCCTCTTGTCTGTGACCCCAGGTGATCCTACAGAGAGACCCAGAGATGCGTGATTTTGGCTTCAGTGTGTCAGATGGTCTGCTGGAGAAAGGTGTGTACGTCAACATGATCCGACCTGATGGTCCTGCCCACCAGGCGGGCCTGCAGCCTTACGACCGCATCCTACAGGTGATTCCTGGAGACTTCTTACCTAGATTTAACCTAGCCTCAACAGCCACTGTTTACCTTACCATCTCCTTACCATGCATCAACACATTGCATTTGAGGATGTAATAAAAATGACTTTAGTATAACAACTACCCATAAAAACACACCTTAAATGAAAAATATTTCACACTGTTGTTTAAAGAGATATTCTCATAGAGGGGATATATTTAAATTAGCCAATCAGAGTAAAATCAGTGAATCCCATGAACACTACCTCACAACAATTTGGCATAAATGCCACTAGGGGGAGCCAGATTCCAGATGACCTTCTAAAGTGCAGGTCAACTGGCCTCATGATTCACTCTTGCGACCGTTGCTCAGTGGAGACGGTGGATGCTGGTACAGTAGCCATGATGAAGTGGCCATTATGAAACAGATGGTCTCACTGAGTCAGGCACAGCAGTCGTGATGGTCTCTACCTTACCAAGCTGTTACTAAAGGTCTGTTAGAGCTGCTCTGTGGTAGCAGCTAAAGCCCTCTTCTCCTCTTTCTGGTCTTTATCTCTTTCCTTCTCTCTCCTGTCTGTCTGTCTGTCTGCAGGTAAACCATGCACGCACGCGGGACTTTGACTGCTGCCTGGCTGTGCCTCTCATCAGTGAGGCTGGTGAGCAGCTCAACCTTGTCATAAGCAGGAACCCCCTCACTCAGGCACATGTTTGGCCACCTCAGGACTGTGAGGACCCCTCAGGCCCAGCAGCACTCTACCCCCAGCACAGGCCCAATGCTGTGCAGCTCTGAGGGCCTGGGAGCGATTTCCACAAGTTCACACACACACTCCACTCTACACACCCCACCTGCCCCCTCACATACCATGGCAGCTGACTGGACCTGATCTGGCTTTGAGCCGATCTGATACGGATGGGTCCTGACCGGTCCTGCAAGGGCTCGATTAGGGCAGGTCTAATTCACAATTAGCTGCTTTAACCGTGCCAAAGTCCAGGATAAATCCATGGGACCGCTAAAAGCTAAAGTAGTTCACAAGAGTTGAGCACACAGGACTTCTCACCACGGTCACCATGTTCTTTTGGGCACAGATGGAATTTGGTGCAATTTCTTTTTGTTCTGTATTTGTTTTGAAGTCATTCCCTCACTTGTTTTTACACAACCTGTAATGCACACCATTTTCCTTTACTTGTTCTTACACATCCTGTAACGTACACAGTTTCCCTTAAGTTTTTCACACGGCACTGCACCCCCCCCCCCCCCCCCCTTGCTCATGTCACTCTCCTTTCTCGTTGCCACCCCTCACTCTCAGCACACTCACCCACGCTTTAGCACACACGCTTTAACACACACACTTTAGCCCCATTCAAATCTATGTCTAGAAGTCTAGAATGCTTACATAACTGGTCTGAGCCTGTACGTGAGATTATGACTGTCATATATGTCCCTGATTCCCCGGGGAAGTTGTACGGCACAGAGGTTGATGTTGTTTTTAATGCTTTTAACAAGTCATTTTTCTTTTTAACATGATGAAGTGTTTTAACTGAGAGAGCTGGGCACGTAGCCCTGCCACAGTGCCAGAGTGTGAGAGGCTGTAGAGTCAAGCAGAGCAGCTCCTTCTCCATTCCAGCTTTCCTGCTCCCAGATAGTAATGCCATCCATTATTCATGCCCTGGTTCTATATTGTGTACAGTGGATGCCGTGCATTTGTACATGTGATATTAAATATGGATCGTCTGCACAGTATTTTTACTTGTCCTCCCCCCAGTGTCCAACAGTAATGACCATGATGTCAGGAGAGGGGTGGGTGGGTGGGGGGGGGGGGGTTGGGGGCGGAGAGACTCACTGTCTGCCTGTAAAATGTGATTTTATTCTTTTAAAAATGGATTTGCTTCCTTTCTATACAAAAAAAATAAAACGGTCACCAAATGTTTTGTTGATCTGAATTCCTTGTTTCCTGGCGTGTTAAGGGTGTTACATAAAGAAGTAAGATTGATGTGGGAGTTTGTGGGAATTCAGGAACTCATGGTCGCACACATGGGCACATGCATGCACACTCACACACACAAGCACACAATCAGCCCTTGTTCAACACCGTCCTGGTGTAGGAGGATGCCTGCACTATGTTCTGAGAGATTGGATGAGGTTTGGAGTCTGCTGAAAGTGTCGGTACACCAGATTATGTGGCTTATAGGAGTCCTCTCTTCGCCATTTCTGGGAGGTGCACTGTGAAAATGCACCAGAAAAGTGATCTTTGAACTTTAAACCCCCCTCCCCCTTGTCTAAACACGCACTTATTTCTGCTATACACATGTCCTACTGCCGTACCGAAAAGTAAAGATTAAAAAACAAGTAAAACACAATCACACATCAAAATGTATGAGTCTATTTGGTCAGTTAAAAAAACACATCTGGGGGCAATGTGGTGCAACAGGCTACAGCGCCCATACCATGTACGGGTCCAAGTGCCCACGGGGACCCAGGTTCAAATCCGACCTGTGGTTATGTCCCGTTGCCACCCCATCTCTCTCACTCCTTCCTGTCACTCTTCACTGTCCTATCCGAATAAAGGCAAAAAAAATATATATACTTAAAAAAAAAAAAAACACACATCTGAGAACAGTTGGGTTTTGGATCCAAATTAGACAGTTAGATCAACATTGTCATTTTACTCCATGGGAAAAATGGATGATGTTCGATGTTCTGCATTTGTAACTTAACATCTGTGCTTAATCTCACTATAGGGTTCGCCAATAATGTTTTATCACAATAATACTAAAACACACTCAAAAAATGAATAACCTCACTTCAGTTTAGCGCAAAAAAACCTTTATTTCGAATAACACAGATGCAATATGCATCTTGAAGGGGCTGAATCTGTAACAAATGTATTTTGGTTCACATGTAGTTTTTTCTCTGTTGACATAAAAACTATTTAGTTAATGTTTTGTACCCTTTGGGAGTACGTGTGTTTGTTATGCACCGTGCCAGCTGGGCAAATGTGCACAAGGGGAGATCATGAGACACAGTTGCTGGGGCTACACAGTCTTCTCGCTCCAGCAGTACAGTAGGAAGGCCCATGTGACAGGGCTCAAGGTAAAAGCCAAATCCATTACAAATATCACAAACTGCCCGTGGTATTGATTCTTATTTTATCCAATATTTAAATACAACATCTATGAAAGTATTCAGAAAAAATAGGTTATAACTGGCATAGCTCACATCTTGTAAGGTATAAAATGGCTTATACAAAAGGCATATTATGATTTAAAACAAATTGAATACTACAAAAAGCATGTACTTGCACTGAGAGGACAGTAAGCCAGATTCAGAAGTCAGAACAATGGAACCATGTGTGTGTGGTGTTGGGCTGAGAGTGTATTAGGGGGATCAGAAAAGGTTTTCAACACACAGTCTGAGATCTAAACTGGAGAACCACAGCACAAACATTATTCACATACATACAAAAAGTTATATTGTTGATTACTGTATTTCAGAGAGGAGAGTAGAGGAGGCGGCTGCATTGACATTGAATGAGGCGAATGTTGATGATGACGTATGTAGGCTGAAATGATACATTCAGTCTATAGTAAGTGTGTGCAGGAGGATGCTCCAACTTCATTAGGTGTGAAGCTTGTGTGTGTGTGTGTGCGTGTGCGTGTGCGTGTGTGTGTGTGTGCGTGTGTGTGTCTTGTGTGTATATGGACTGCGCTTCCACTGGTTAAGGTGGAGGTACTGTACATTCAGTTTCAAAAATCACGACAACAAATCAGAAACAGCCTCTTCAGATTACAAGGATGTACTGCCACAAAACTATGCGAGGACATTAATCTTTTCCACAGCTATCTGGAAACCTACGGTATATAGTTCTGCCCTCCTGCTTATCTCGACCAATAACTTCCCCACATCTCCTCCAAACTCTTTCCAGTCTTCTACAGTAAAGTGGTCAAGCAGCACAGTCGTTTAAAGCAAATACTGCCTGATATCCAAGAATGAAGCTCACTATGGTAACACTACAAATCTCTTACAAATCAAAAAAGGCCAGAGAAAAACAAAAAAAACCTAGAGAGTACAGAGTACACAAGATCACGTAAGAGTGTATCATAAATACACACGACCCTTAGTACAAATACTAGCCAGAGTATTCCTAGTGCACACACATAAGTTACACCTGGTCCTAATTCAGCAGGGAGGGGGGCGGAGAGAAGAGTGGGGGGCACACACAAGAGGAGGGAAGCAAAAGGAGGGGTGTGGGGTTCTCTCATAGAGAGGGCTAAAAAGTATTTGTTTTTTTCTACGATGGCGACGGGGAAAGGGGCGTGTGAGTGTGTCGGGCGACGTTACATGGTGGTCTCGACGATGGTGTGGGTGGGTTTGGTGAGCGCGATGGCCCCGCTGGGGTCCAGCGGATGCAGGAGCTCACTGTTCTTCAGGCCGTTTTCTTTGGTTCGAGAGCTCGCCCAGCCCGCCACTGGAGCTGCCACTGCCTTGATGCGCTGCAGGACACAACCCCGAGCAGGCACAAGTGAGCACAAAAACACATCATGTACTGTACACTTATGTACATCATTTTTAACTATTGCCCATTTATGCCTTCACTTACTATCATTCTTTGCTTTTGTTTATGTAAAACACTTGAATGACCCCTGTACATGAAATGCACTATATACAGTAAATAAGCTTGCCTTGCCATTAAATATCTAAACACCCAAGTGATTACACATATGCTTATGTTCACATTGAATATACCCTGAACCAATAACCTCACAGGATTTTCACTGTTGTCTGCAGATACTAAACATCACATTCCATCATCATAATGTATTGCTCTGTAGATCTGTGTATATATTATTATAATATATATATAATATATATTGTGAATTTACACACGTGTGCTATATGTTGCTATATACTTGTATCTTTTACATGTTCTACTGCTTAGTACCTCTATCAGAGACCCGTCGGACTGCAGGATCTTGATGACCACCACCATTGGGATGCACACCATAGAGGCCAGTGCAAGAGTCCAGCCTACACCGATGGACCACTGAGGGTATTCATACACCTTGTTGTACGTCAGGGGCTTGTATTTGACCAGAGAAAAGGCAAAACAACCCTGGGACAGAAACAAGGAGGGCGATATCAATATATGTGCATGTGGCATTCACAAATACACACACACACACACACACACACACACACACACACACACACACACCACACGCACACACACATACACAAGCTCTCTCTCTCTCTCTCTCTCTCTCTCTCTCTCTCTCTCTCTCACTCACTCACACACACACACACACACACTTACCACGCACAAGACTGGTGTGACCACAGTCCAACTCCATTTCATCCACGGGTTTGGTCTGTATCCAATCATGTCCTCAATCGCATCATAGAAATTATCAGCGCCTGGTTTAGTGAGAAAAAATCCCCCTCAGTGACAGCAGACATGAAAAAGAGCTAATTTTAACTTATCAAACCTGACATGAGAGCAGCACACGTATGATGCAACACTAAAAAGAAATCCCCTTTGAAAAGAGAAGCTGAATGCTACACAGTCGCTGCTACTGACAAAGTACTATGCAAAGTCTTCATGATTTGTGTGCATGGAATAGGATTATCTTTACTTTGACATGATTAGGCCCTCACAACTAAACTGTTATGACAGCAATACCTGCTTAATGCAACTCTGACAGGACATAAACTGTACGTTATGTTGTGAGAGGTATGGAGGAATTGTTACTCACCATAAACCCAGGCTACAGCAATACATTCAAAGAATGCAACCCATAATAGGCACACACCACTGGCTGCATAGTAGTCAAATAGCTGAAACACGTACATGCCACCCTATGGACACAGCAGAGGTCAAAAGGTCAGAAGGGAGAGACTGAGATCGCAGTACATGTGCTTGTTCCTGTCCCCTACACCCCTTAAAACACACACACACACGCACACACACCTACGCACACCTACGCATGCACACACACACAGTATATAACAACAATCCTGACTTTACTCATAGCCTCTTGTCTGCATTCAGTTCACCTTTCATCTCCTTTCACCTCCCAGGGAACATAACCACTTAACAGCATGTCAAACTAATAATTTATGAAAATTGGTAGCATTACTAAAACGTGACAGGTCACTTTGATCATAGTGACAGGGGCCTTTTTTCTCACTAATCCTAACAGAGGGTTGAGTTAATGATAGGCTGGCCTACCAGCTGATATTAGTTCTGTTTGGATAAAAGTCTTCTGGCAGTGATAAATAACCATTTACTGTGTCTTATGTAGTCTGCTAATGGTTCTCAAAACTGGTGAATTTGTATTGCCCCAAAACATGGCGGTGCATCCTCAACACAACAGGACAAGACGAGCAGTAGTGGAGCAGCTCTTACTTTGGTGACCATGGTGAGCCCCAGTAGATAACTAATGAAGCAAATCACAGCGATGAAGATCTCTCGACGATAGCCCTTCCGTAGGAGGGAGGGATACAGATCCACCAGCGACGTAATCTGGCCTTCCACTTCTACAAACTGAGGACAAGTACATGCACACACACACACACAGAGAGAGAAGGAGAGAAGGGGAGAGAGAGAGAGAGAGATAGAGAGAGAGAGAAAATGCTGTGAGGGCCTGTGCTTATAAAGGAAATTGTATTTGTATACACTGTAAAAATGTACCTGCAAAAGTTGTTAGCATTGTGTCACACGCACACACACACGCACAAACACACACACCTACTTAACCGCAGACAGAAATTATTTTTATGTTTGCCTGTGTCAGTGTGTTTGAGAATGATGTAACATTAGTTCTGAAGTTGCGTCTCCATGGCGACATCCCTCAGAGTGGAGCTACCAGAGCCTACCTTTCCCCTCTTTCTTCGGTATCTACACATTCTGTGTGTATGTGTGCTCATGTGCGTGTGCACGAGCTTGTGTGTGTGTGTGTGTGTGTGTGTGTGTGTGTGTGTGTGTGTGTGTGTGTGTGTGTGTGTGTGTGTGTGTGTGTTTGCGTGTAAGAGGGAGACAGGGGTTTATTTGTACAGTATTACAGCACAGTTGCAGAGCGCTGAGTATGGTTTTATAAACTCCACTCTGAACAAAGCAAGCAGTGTACGTGGATGATGGGAATTTGTGGGGCAGTCTGACACGCACACACATGCGCACAGCGGGCCGTTGGAAATAGCCCTGCTTCCAGCAGCATGCGTGTGCCCTGGCGGCACAGAGATTAGGACCTCTGCAGGGAGAGAGTGGCTGGCTCACAACAGGGCTGAGTTTGCATAGAATAAAATTACCTCCACACATTGGAAATTGGATCACTGATCTCGCTCACATACGCATACACAAGCACACACACACACACAAACGTACACATACACACACCACACACACACAGACATATACACATGCCTGCAGAATCACACACACGCATACACACACGCACATACACACATGCCTGTGGAATCACACACACACGCACGCATACACACACACACAAACACACACACGTATGTACACACACGTATACACACACACACACAAACACACACACACATACACACACATACACACACACACACACACACACACACACACACTTTTCACACAGAAGCAAATGTTCTTATGAGTGTTTAACTTAGTAATGCCTGCATCAATGATCCTTACTTATTTTTTTCTATCTGCTTAGGCATACAGGGTATACAGGGTATCTTTGCAAAACACACTATCCACAAAACCTTACACCAAACATTACACTATAAATGATCTCTTGCATAAAGCAAAAATGCTCTCACAAAGTATAGACTTTAAGGTATACGCATTGGACACTTAATGGTTTCAGAGATAATACATAGCACCACAATTTTCATGATGCTATTTCAAATCGGTTTCATTTTGAAGAGACAGATGTGATCTTGTGGGGTATTCAGTCATAAAAATACAAACAAAACTATACTTCTGTTGGTTATGAGTGATGAAAATGTGGCTTACACCCGCAGTAGCTAAGTTACTCCTCAGAGCTTAATGCCCTTCTTTGTTATCGTAGCCTAGCACTGTAGCTAGATGCTGCTCTGTTGAAACGCATGCTGGCAAGCTTGTTAAGTTGACCTGCACTATTCATGGAGGCTCTGAGGGACCCTTTCAAAGACAGTCAATGAAAATGCTTACACTTAAATAAAGAACATTCAAATCCATTGACACATGCTTCTCATTGAAGTTTGCGCCTAATGAAATTTCCTTTCTCAGTATGCACAGTGCATTTCAGGAATGTAACGGAGTGGTGTCATCTTTTGTTAGTGGATCTCCTGTAATATGTGTCCAAATAATCACCTCTATTTTTAAGTCAATGATAACTTGCTGTAAAGCTACACCCTCACAATCTCAGTTGTGGTGGCCTGGTCTCAACACTCAACTAAAATAGTCTACATTTACCCCTACAGCTAACATAGTGTTAGCTGAGAGCTGAGAGCTAACACTCTCTCTTACTTCTCCTAGGGAGGAAGTGGTGCACGTATAAGCTTAGTGTAGCTGTGGTGTGATGACATCATGGTGTCAGCTGACCTGGCTGTCCAATCCTAGCAACAGCAGCATGATGAAGAAGAGGATGGCCCAGAAGGACGGCATGGGCATCATTGATACTGCTTTAGGGTAGGCAATGAAAGCAAGCCCAGGACCTGCAGAAGGGGAAGAAAGGCAGAGAGGAGGGGGGACAAGAAAAGAGAGATGGGGGAGGAGGAAGAGAAGAAGGACAACACAAAAGAAAGGTCACTTGGCTGCGTCATCCATTATTTCAAATTGTATCTGAGCACATTGTGCTTGAACGCAGCACACAGAAACACACACACACACACACACACACACACACACACACACACACAGACACACAGACAGACACACACACACACACACACACACACACACACACACACACACACACACACACACACACACACAAACACACACACATTTGTCCAGCAGGATAGCATGCTCCCATGTCAGCTGAGTGAGAATTAGATTTTCCTTAGGCAAAGGCACTGATCCCATGAGCCTGACTGCCAGGAGGAGGTCAGTGACAACACTGGCACGGAAAGACTCCCAGCTAGAAAGGAGCAAAATCGGAATCAAGAGAAGGCCTGTATGCCTCTGGTTTCAACCAATTAAAGTGGTCCCTATTTGGCAGGTTGATGGTGTGAATCAAGTGTCCTGGTCAGATCGCATGAGGGCAGCTGTGGCTTGAAAAATGGCTAGCGCAAAAACATGCAAACCAACATCCTTGAGCACAACTGACACACACAGGGACGCGCTCTAAAGGGAGATACCACTGGTCTGAATAAACATGTGGGGAATGATACACACCATGTCTAACACACACACACACATATGCACGCACACGCACGCACACACACACACACACACGCACACACACACACCTATTCCCAAAGACCATTCTTCAAATATACACCAGAATGCAGCCAACCTCTTCACATTCCCTGCTGACACTGTGCACCTGTCTCACTTATACCAGTCAGTTTGTATCCGTGTCCATCCTTTTTCAGCTTTTGTAGTGATTGGTATTTTGACATGATCACATGATCACCGTCAGCCCATTGGTTTCTAATTTGATCTGTGACCTTCAGCCGTCACCCTTCCGCCCTCATACCTGACTCTGCCACATCTGCGATGGCCACCCCTTGCTCTTGTGCCATGAAGCCCAGGACGGAGAATATAGCAAAGCCAGACACAAAGCTTGTTCCGCTGTTGAGGCATCCCAGCAGCAGACAGTCCCTAAGTCACAACACACACCAATGCAGGGCTTCATCAATGGGGAAAGGGGGGGGGGGACAGAGAGAGAGAAACAGATGGACAGACAGAAAGAAAGAAAAAAAAGAAAGAATGGGGAGAATAAGAAAAAGAAAGATAGAAAGAAAGAAAGACAGAGGAAAAGAGGAGGAAAAAGAGTGAGAGAAGAGAGGTGGACAAAGGTAAATTCCTCACCTGTAGCAGTTGTATTTGTACTTATTGTAGCTCCCCAGTGATGTCATTGCCCCCAGACAAATGGCATAAGAAAAGAAAATCTGAGTTCCTGCATCGATCCAGACCTGAATATCCAGAAAAATAGACATCAAATCTGTCAGGTCACAATATCTGGACTTCATTTCTGTGTGAATACAATGGTCTAATTGGCTGGGGATCTGACCTCTGGATCCTTCAAACGGGCCAGGTCAGGGTACAAGTAGAACTTGATGCCCTCTGAAGCACCGGGCAGTGTGACCCCTCGGATCAGAAGCACCAGGAGCATGACAAAGGGGAACGTAGCAGTGATGTACACCACCTGACCCAACACAGAGGGATGGACAGAGTAAGGAAATGAGAGAGAGAGTGAGTGTTTGAGTGAGAGAATGAGTAAATGAGAGAACACAAGCACAGAGAGCATTAATTAGCTTTTTATAATTCATTAAATCATCTAATTGAGTCATCCATAGTATTTATTAAGGATTAGCAAAAGAAGGTCAAAATATTAATGATAACAAATATACAAAATAACAACAACAATGTTAATGAACGTAAACAAGGCAACTGGAGACAGCTCCTGACCTTGCCGGTGGACTTGACCCCCTTCCAGATGCAGAAGAAGCAGATGACCCACACGGCCAGCAGGCACAGGGCCAGGTCCCATTTGATGGGGCCAATCTCATTAATGCCAGAGGAGATGGACAAAACATTATGCCTGAAGGGGGAAGGAATTCAAATTCAAATTCATTTATTAGAGGATAACCCCTTGAGATGGACATCTCATTTTCGAGGGGGTCCTAAGGAAGGAAGCACACATGACATGTACTGTGTGTGTGTGTGTGTGTGTGAGAGAGAGAGAGTAAGTGTGAGTGGTGAATGTGAGTGTGTTTTTTTGTCTGTCTGTGTGTGTGTGTGTGTGAGTGTCTGTATGTGCCTGTATATGTGTGTCTGCGTGTCTGTGTGTGTCTCTGTGTGTGTGTGTGTGTGTGTGCGTGCCTGTGCATGCACACGTCTGTGTGTGGCTACTTACTCCCAGAACTCCGTAACAGGTGAGGTGAAGTTGAGAGCAGCAGCAGCGCTGGCGTTGGTGCTGTTGGTGCCGTTAGCTATCAGCCAAAGGCTTTTGTTCTTGCGGACAGTGTCTTCCACACAGGTGTCAGTGTTCCAGCTGTGCCTGTGGAACAAGCATCAACACATCAGCATCAGCTGTTGGCAGACTGCCTTTTGCATATTCACATACAGTACAGTAGTTATGTGTTTGTGTGTGAGCATTTCTAGGAGAAGTCACTATTTCCGGTCATTGCGTCTACACCGTAAGACCACAAGTCAGATGCATACTCAACGCACCACTGGTAACCTTAGCGGTCAAGATAAAGCAGCTAGGCAAAGATCTTATCTAGAGTGTGGCTACATAAGCTTTGCGTGCTCCTAATACACAGTGTGTTCTGCAGCTAGTGTAACACAGATAACAATGTCTCTACTTACAGCTAGTGTGCATCTGTGAGTGACTGTGTGCATTGTTGGTTTGTTCTGGGGTAGCTTTCTTTACCTGCACGTAGCCCAGGGTAGTGTTGGCTGGAAACAATTCAGGAGGTAATAGAGCCCCCAGGCTAGGATCACGATGTAGTAGATATTAAGCAGAGAGACGATCACTATGGAGGCATAGCCGATGCCTGAGAGGAACAAGAGAGCGACAGAGACAGAAAAGCATTTTTTTTTTTATTACTATTTCAAAAAAGATGCTCAAACAGTTCATTAGACGTGCTCATTAATTTGGCTAATAAGCGCGATCCTACAGGGAGAGCTGAAGCGAACGCTGTGTTTTAGGGTTCAAGTCAGGGCTGACATCACTCTCCAGCTCCTGTGTTCAGGGCTTTATATGATGATATTGCTATTTTTAGATCGCTTTCACAAGAGCCTGGATAACGCACTTCTGTGCCCTCTGAACTTATGCACTATTTATAATCAATGTCAAAGTCTCATAGGCACCCATATATACTAAACACACTCACGCACATACACACACACACAGGTTTGTGTGATGGAACAAACGAAGAGACAGCTGGCACCCACAATCCAATGGGTGGGGTGGGGAAAATACTTGGCACACACACACACACACACACACACACACACACACACACACATACATACACACACACACCACACACACCCCCCCACACACACAGAAGTGGGGATATATAAGCTGACACCTGTACTGTTCCTCTAACATGTTGGTATTGGCATTGTGAGAAAGCCTGTGAAAGGATATAGTAGCGATGACATCATCAAGGGTCGACTCCCCTCCCCCCGTTTCTTTCGCTCACTTTGCAGTCGTCTCTCTGAACTTTGAGTTAAACAATTTTCCTTGTGTTCAGTGCTTAAATGCAAAACACACACACACACACACACACACACACACACATTGAACACACAATCAAATGGACACACATACACAACATTGCTTGTCAATTCATGTTACGAAACTGTGAAGATGAAAGAAGATAAACAGTGGATCTGTGTCTGTGAATTCTCTGACCGGAAATCACAGTCCATATCTTACCACTCAGTCAAAACCTTTCTATTTGTGGAGCCCCAGTCTCCGTCAATGAATGCATCCATTTGTTTGTGTATGCGTGTGTGTGTGTGTGTGTGTGTGTGTGTGTGTGTGTGTGTGTGTGTGTGTGTGTGTGTGTGTGTCTACATCCTCCATACATTAAGAAGTCTAAAGTTAAACATACTGTCAAAATGGCAGCTGGCAGCTTTGCCTTGTTATTCCCTAGTTGTCTTTTTAGATGTCCTTCTCTCTAATGTTGGTAGACATCATTCTCTCACAGGGACAGGTGTCAAATGGATCCATTACAATGAAGCAATTTCAGGAAAGGGCACATATATGCATTTTGAATGTGATACCCTCTCATCGTATGGTCAAACGCCAGCCTAAGTACTGTCTTGCCACCCTCTATACTTCGATTTGTGGCAATGAACACAAGTTTACCACCTAAGACCACCTGACAGTCAGCTCAACAGCTGATACTGCACATCATTACATATGGATTGAACAAGGTGTTTGTCTTCTGTTATGGGTTCACTGCACTGAGTGACTTTTATTCAAACTTCAGTTTGATAAGTAATGAAATAGGATATGGATAGCATTCTATTTTGTGTGTTCAAATTCGTAAACATAGGCAAACCTTCGCAAACAATTTTCTTTGAGTTTTCCAACACTCGCGAACAGTTTGAGGAGGTAGTTCTCCGCCAGGAGGTAGTTCTCTGCCAACATGTTGGAAGTTAGACATAGAGTTACTATTGAAATGGAATGTTTACACAAACTCATTCAAATTAATACAAACATGCTATACAAACACGTTCGCTGTGAACGTTTGCCTCTGTTCAAGGAATGTGAACACACCGCAGGTGATGTTGCGCCCACTTCAATTAACATATTGTATCTTGTACACTTGTGTAAAAGCTCACATCTGGATTGTTGTAGATTCAACAACAATGTTAAGGACAACCTCTGTAGATATTTATGGGGCTTCTCTATAATTCCCCAATGATTAGTAACCATTCAATACAGATTTACTGACCAACAATAAGACAATTTAAAACAGGAAGTCTTTTCTTTAAAATAGCACAAAACTCTCTGCAATCATGACATGACATTTGACATTTCTTTGATTCTCTGTGTTTGTTTTATCACTATAAAATATCTCAGAGTAGGCAGAAATGATGGCTAAAATGCAGAATGGGTGTTGACCACATGCATCTTGGTTGTAATGTGAAGCTGTCAGATTTAGCCCCAGGCAAAGACAGCACAGAAGCATTTAGCTTTAGCAACGGGGCTCTATAGCCTCAAAGGCAGTCTGCTGTGTGGACTGTCTGCATAAAAACCTCTCTTCAAGCTTTTGGGTCAGAGCTCTTCGCAAGGCATCTCAACTCTATATTCCATCACAGTTGCCATGGCAATACAGAATATGTTAAGAGTCTGTGTGTGTTTGTGTGTGTGTGTGTGAGAGAGAGAGAGAGAGAGAGAGAGAGGCACTAACAGATAGGTAGACAGAAAAAAGAGAGGAAGCGAGCATAGGACTATGACTTTAAAAAACCTTTCATAAAAAAACACTTTAAATAACAGAGAGAGATAGAGAAAGTTTTTGTGTGTTCCAGTTATGTATAAAATGTCTATTTAGCCTACGAACAAGGACACAGACTAAACGGGCAAAACATTAAGCCCCCCCTTTGAGAGGGCGTGTAAGGTAGTGTGTATTTAACCTGATGACAAAGATGCATGACAAAGCAAGCTTAGCTCGAATAATCTAGGGAGAGGGACGAATGTCTCTGAACAGCCTGTCTCGCCTGTCTCCCTGCTGCCTGGCAACCGGCGCCACAATAAACCCAACAGGAGCTCCTCCGCCCGAGAGGAGCGAGCGGAGGAGGACTAACAAACATCACCATCACTGAACTCACAAACATCACCATTATTACAGCCCCGTCATCACACGCACAGGGATGACCTGCCATAACAAGCACACTGACCTCAACTGAATAAAGCACACCTGAATGAGAAGCCAACTCTGTCTGCTCTTTGTTCAGTTTATTTTATTCCCATCCCTGCCCGTCTTTAGCCTCCCACCCCCCAATCCACCCCCCCCCCCCTCTCCTTGACTCACCGGTGAAAATGGGACACAGTTTTTCCCAGCAGGTGATGCCTCCCTCAGAAGTGTACTGACCGAGGGCTACCTCCAGGAAAAACACAGGCAGCCCTCCACCAAACAGAAAGATGAAGTAGGGGATGAGAAATGCACCTGAAATACGTCGAGAGAAAACAGAAATGAGAATGAAGTGTTTGTTGCTCATTAAGAATGAAAAGGACATAATAAAATTGTGTATCCTCGACCACTATGCACTTAATGCACTAAATGGTAGGGTAAGAGTACTAAGATTACAAATTAATAGTTTGATTACTTTGGTACTTTGCAATGAGAACTCTTCCTTTACAAAGATAATATTTGCAACATAATGTTGCTCACCTCCGCCATTCTTGTAGCAGAGGTAAGGGAAACGCCAGACGTTCCCTAAGCCCACGAAACCCCCAGCCACAGACAACAGGAAGTCCATCTTGCTTGCCCATTTCTCACGTTGTGCAGGCTTGCCCTCCGCCTCGTCCTCTGGCCGCGAGCCGGGACTCTTACCCGGAGACGGCTTCAGTGTGTCCTTATGAAAGTCCTTCAAATACTGAAGCTTCTCTTTCTGGGCCATGCTGCGAGAGAAAGGATTCCAGATTATTAAATATTCAGCATTTTTTTTTTCAGTCTGGTAGAAAGAGATCACCACTATTTACCTGTTTTTACCCAATTACACTGAATTACTATCTTGACAATTCAACTGTTTGAGATAAAAGTCCATACGGAATTGCAAATATCATGAGGATCATATAGGAAAGCAGCCAATGTGACAATCAAAGCTGCTGTCACCATAAACTCTCAATCTTATGGCAACAAACAAAACGTCCAACATCACTCAGAACAAACAAAACACTGGCATCACCACAGACACCTGGGGAGACGAAGCAAACTGACATGTAAACAACCGACATCGACCAGTCAATCGGGGATCACTGCTCTTTACTAGAATACATACCGATTACTGTATCAACCACAAAAGAAGCATCTTTTTTTTTCTTACAATTCTAAACTGAAATCGGAATGGAGACAAATATATATATATGTGTATATATATATATATATATATATATATATATATATATATATATATATATATATATATATATATATATATACATATATATATATATACATATACACACACACAAAAAAAACAACAACTAAAAAGCCTTCAGATCCTTCCTTAATTGGGTCTTTTTTTTCTTTAATCACTTCGCTGTCCCGGTTTGCTAATAAAATGCAACTTTCTGTCTAGTCCTGGAATGATTGCTAAAATCCACATTCAAAGATCAAAATAGTTTATTATCCCAGAACCTGAGATGAATTTGCCGCTCAGAGCATTAGATTACTCAAGGATTACAACTGCTTTGGGATATTTCTATTGTTTGCTCCTTGAGCCTCTCTCTGTCTCTATCTATCTTTACCCCTCATCTGTCTCTATGCCTCTTCTCTATTAACCCTGGCTTCCTTGATAGCCTTACTGTATGTACACACCACCGCCGACTTGAGCTTCAAAGTTACAGGAAGTCATTCATTTTCAATGGAAGCCGACTTCTCTCAGCTGCATGAAGCGGCAAATCCGTCAATGTCACGTTTTGGGCGTTGAGTTGAAAAAAAAGTTGAAAGTTGGTCAACTTTATGGTAATGAGAAATGACACGGTTCAGCGGCCAACAACCAGCAACATAGAATGCTGCCACGTCAGAGTGGCCAAACCGTCAAAAGCATCCCCGTACTTTTTGACAAGTGTCCTTGACAGGGCGGCCAGAGCTTCTTTTGCAGCTCAAGTCGGCAGCGGTGTGTATAAACAGTTAATGTGTCTTTTTCATCTCTGTGCAGGTATGTGTGTTTTTTTTATTACTATTATTTATTTATTTATTTATTTAATCCCTGTCAAGTTATTGATGTGCTTGTTTTATCCTCATGTATTTCCACTGCCAAAAAAGTGCTTTATGTTCTTTTGGGGTCCCACCGTTGACTTCAAGGCAGCACTGCCTGTGACAAACTCAAGAGCCTTTGCACCAGAGAGTGTGTTTTTGTATGGGGTGAGGGGTGGAGGTCTAGAGAGGGTATTAACACTGAACTCTAACCTGTTTCTCTCTTTCCTGCACATGAAAAATCTCTAACCTACAGTCATTCAGCATATGTGCACACACACATACACCCACACACACAGCTCAGGCCCTGAGAGAAACAGTGTCAAGTCCTTGACCTGCCAGTGTGTTTCATTGTGTGAGATACACAAATGACTACAAATGACTTCAGACTATATAAAGATTGTCTTATCAGACTGACACTCCTCCTCTCTTCCTCTATCACACACAATTGGACATTTTATTATTATCAACATCCAAACTAGGTCACCTGCCGTCTTGTCAAACCCATAAAAACAAGACAACATTCTTTGTCTTGGTGTGTGTTTGTGTATGCAACATGAGAGTTGTCATGTAAAAACAGTGTTGCTTTCCCTATACACTCCATGGAACCCTTTCCATGGAACTTTCTGCCTACTATGTCAAGCTGTCCTGAGAATAGAAATGCCTACATACATAGTCACAACCTCTTGACACTACCCAACCTTCACTGACTAATTAGACACAATATCCTACTCACTGAGCACCATCACCTCCTCATTCCATACTAGTGCTAAAGTTAAAAATAAATTGAGCATGAAATGACGTACTGGCCTTAAGTAAACCTGGACATTTTTGAACTGATGCCTGGAGAAAACTGAACTTTACACCAGAGGCTGAACTCATTTAAACTCTAAGATGAACTACATTTAACTCAACAACATTTTTCTTTTCCTTTGGAGCATACTGTGTTGATACATACACACACATCTAGGCTACTTTCATGATGCCCTATAAAGGCTGAGGAACTGGTAGGCCTACAAACACACAGCAAGAAAGCACACACACATACACACACAAAATGTACCATCTGTATTCCACTTCCACTCATTCAAATCCTCACATTTGTCAGGGTGGTACAACGGATGCCATGTTAAATAAAACTCAACTGGATTTGGGAGCCTAAGCTCTGAGCCAGAGCATAGGCATTTGGACAGATGGCACCTCACTGTGATGCTCATACCAACTGCATGCCAACTACCATACCACAGGATGGCCATCAGTCTGCCTTACGTTCAAGTCCACACTTCCATGGAGTGACTGGGAATAAGTGCCTCTACCAGTATGGGTTTCAGGAAGGACATTTTACTACTTCTCCTCAATATGGAACAAATTGCATAGTCATAGTGGCAAATGAAAGTAAAAAAAAAAAAGCACAAATGTAACTGGAAAAAAATAAATAAATCGAATTCAAATGTCCAATTCAAGCTGCATATCATTTTGGTCTAATTAGAATGTACTCAACCTGTCCAATCAATGGATACATCTCTGGCAAATCAACCAGTCAGCACTAACCACATTATTTGAAATTAAGCTGTCCACCCCAAATACATATTTTCTAGCATACCATCATATCAGAATACCAGGACCAACTAAGATACGAACACAAAGACCAGCTTCTTTTCATTTCCCAACAATAGGATACACAATCAGGCCATCCTGAAAGATAGTTTATGACATGGAGTCGCAAAAGTAGGCAAGTGTAGAAAGGATTCTAAAAAGACTAGCTCGACGACCTCCAGTCATTCCTGAATATGCATATCAGACGAGGACATTTGCTCTGATAATGCGCGTTTGATGTGAACAGCTTTTCTGCATTTTCCTGAACATGAGCGCTTTAGATCAACACTGTAGTTGCCTCCTTTTATGTCATTGTATGAAATAGGTGTGTAAACGTGTGGCCGAACTGCTGAATTGAGTCAAGTAGCCTTGCACGATCATTTCAGTCAGACAGAGGCACAAACACGGAGTCTCCCAGTTTTCTGCTGGCAAAGAACTCTTTAAACGTTCGGCGTT
This sequence comes from Alosa alosa, assembly GCF_017589495.1. Lineage (NCBI taxonomy): Eukaryota > Metazoa > Chordata > Actinopteri > Clupeiformes > Clupeidae > Alosa > Alosa alosa. The sequence goes on from NC_063194.1 coordinate 9,471,350, forward strand.
CAGGGGTCACCTTCTTCACACAATTAAAACAGTCGGTAACATGGTGTTTAGTAGTCATATGAGTTTAGATATAGATACATTATAGCCATCCTAGGCTGTTGACACGGAAGAAAGGCTTCATGTACGTCAAGGTCACCAGTTCTCTAAATCGCTTAGTCAAAATTGGACTGTGACTCACATTTCATACCATGCGGTGTGCGCTTTAATGGCACACCTGCTCTCCACAACTAAGGTTGATATAACACGCCCATATAGGAGGCTAATCATGTCGGTGGAACATGACCCACCCACCCGATCGATGGCCTCATTCTTTACTCGTCTGTCTACACTCCCAGAGCAAGACATTACAATTGGGATGCAAACACACTCCTTGCGCAGACATATATATATATATATATATATTTTTTTCATTTAGCATAAGCATAGTGCATCTTCGCGTAAACGTAATGCAATATTAACTCTATAATTCCACGTCAATCTAAGTCGAAACAACACAGAATGAAGTGTTCACCTATGTCTTTGAACAAAACCCAGACACGCTTCAATCAATCGCGTCTTAATTCAGACTCCACGCTTCACAATCAAAGAGCGACTCAGTTAATATCTTGGCAGTTAATGGGGAAATAAGATAAATTTTCCTCCTACATGATTGTCACATCAGATGCCCTACACAATCGCCTTCAATTAAATCCGTGTGTTTTTCTAAGGCGGCAGCCTATGTCCCGATCAGGGGTTACACATCTGGCTCCTGGCTCAAGCCGTGAAACAAAGGCAAGACTTAACAAAGAAATCTATTCAGATAACACAATGCTGAATATGTATATCTGGATGGGTATGGAATTTTTCGCGAAAACATCGTGTAGATGCGCTGCTCTGACATTAGCGCGCAACCCTTGGTGTTGCCGCGCTCATCTCATAAGATTATCCAGGATGGCAGTTGAAAGAGAGCATGAGATGCACTGAAATGAATAGCTCCTTCCCTAGAACTTGTAACAATGACCATAAAGTGTGTCATATTAATTTGTGCTTCTGTGCGTAAAATATAATGTGAAGGTGGTTCACGCTATGATGAAAAACACAGAAAGACAAAAATGAGCTGAAGTCATCTGCAAGAGAACAGAAACAAATTTTACATGGCTCTACATCATGCAACCTTCTCCTGGAGGAGCACATCAACTAAATTGACAGACAGTCTGTTCAAGCACAAACAATCTTTAGTGACACTGAACAATACACTATTAGTTTCAGTAACATAATAATGAGTGTTGCTGTTGACCATAACCACATTCAAATCTCAGTTTTCTAATAGCCAATGAACATAAGGTAAGCTACTTTTACCTGTCGACTACTTGATTGTGCTCTTAGGTCCTTCCCTTTCTTGCTTGTTAGTTGTTGTGCGGAGAATAGGTAACGGAGCGCTCGCAACACAATAATTCGCACGCTTTTTTTATTTCCTGGACTCCAGTTCCTTATAACGGGCGCGCGTGTGATATCACTGAGAGTGGAAAAACACCAGCCTCCCGGTGCAACAGGAGTGTACTTCTTAAAGAGATAGCTTCCCGCAAGCTTAATGAGCACATTTTGCTTTCAGACCGGCGGCCAAAGCGCATGCGCTCTTCGAAACGTGCCGCCTAACATCCGCACACACAATACACACATCAACACGCCCCGACTAGCAACGGGGAAGGATTTTTTTTTTTTTTTTTGCAACGGGGATGGATGAAGTGCGCGAGGGAGGTGTTCTGACGTAACTACCCTGGCAACCGAAGCTGTAGTGCATGAACCATTATGCATTTACAGAATTCTGAAATGCTCTAAATGAAACACTGTGATGTGACTGATGTCATAGAAATACACTGAGAACCCAACAACAACATAGATGCTATGTTGACCATTATTAGTATAGTATACTGTATATATACTCTTGAGGGAAATTTTGGTCTCTGTATTTATCCCAATCCGTGAATTAGTGAAACACACACAGCACACAGTGTACACACAGTGAGGTGAAGTACACACTAATCCCAGCGCAGTGAGCTGCCTGCATCAACAGCAGCTCGGGAGCAGTGAGGGGTTAGGTTCCTTGCTCAAGGGCACTTCAGCCATCCCTACTGGTCGGGGTTCGAACCGGCAACCCTCCGGTTACAGGTCCGAAGTACTAACCAGTAGGACACGACAGGCACGGCGCTACGGGTGGGCCTGGACGGGCCTAGGCCCACCCACTTTTCAACAGGCCCACCCAAAACTTTTCCTAAAAAAAAAACAACTTTTAATATATTTTAATTTTGTCAAGAATTATTAAAAGGCGGCAACTAATCTCATCATCTGTGCTAAAATAGTCTAAATGTTTAGTTTTCAAAACTATTTTAAAAAGCTGGTGATGTTTCTGTGCAAGTTCAGCAGTGCCAGATACGTGAGGTTCTGGGTCGGTAGCTTGTCGGTATGCTAGGCTAGCTCCAAGTGATCTGAAAGTGTGAAAATAATTTCCAGTAAAGGACAGTGCTGCAACAGTCGTTGTTTAGGTACCTTAAACATGCACAAACGGTCTCGTTGTATCGCTGCAACCAGGAGATGAAGGAGAGCTGAGATCCATAACACCTAGCACATCTCTATGGCTTAATAATGGCTTCTGAAATGCTTTTTTTTTGCAATGCAGCAAAAATGATTTTGTGTTGCATTAAAGTAATCTGACCCTAGCCAGATGAATGTCGTTCCGCTTAGCTCCGCCTAGCTTCACTCACATCCATCTGGGACCTCTTCCATTGAGAGTGATTTCTCCAACCAACTTTATGGTTTAGCCAATCAGGGCGCGAGGGCGGGAGTTTCATAGATGTGACATAAGCGTAGAAGCGACTGTGAGTCTGTTATTAGCGTCACGGGTTGGCTTCGATGTGAGTGGTTGAAGTAGCACGTCAATAGATGACGGACAAGTGGCTTATTCAATCATATGCAAGCATTTTTTGATTAGGCCCAGCCTTCTGAAGCAACACTTCAATGGATCGGTTCCAGATGGATGAGTGGAGCTAGGCGGAGCGAAATTCATCTGGCTATTGCCAGGTTAGCATTAAAGGGCCTAATGGGTGTGATTGATCTTTATGAGCTCTCTTGGAGCATGTTTTACATGACAGATGACGTTGTCAATGAACAAGTTCTGTACTCGAAGGGTAGTCGCCAGCTGAATTAGCCAGGGCTTCAGCCCCGAATGTATTTTGTACAGCTAACAAATATGAAACCATTATTCCGATCGCGCGTTGAAACTTTGAGATGAGATGGACGTATTTAACATACAAGCGGACACGGGTGAACTCACTCTTCTTCATGCAGCAGATTTAACATGAACGTTCCTTCCATAAGACATAATTTGGAACGTAGGCTACGTGCGCGCGCGAGGTTGGGCATGTCATTGTTTGCATTTGATATTTGGTATAGGCCTACGTTACAAGGAAATCATGAAGTCCTCAATAACAAGGTGGTGGTGGAGTTATCCTGTTCTCGTCATTTAGACTAGCCTACAAGTTCAGGTTTGTTATCAGCCTCTAGCCTACAGTCTGGAGCTGGCCAAACAGTGGTGGCCTACTTTGCCTAGTTGTAAAATCGAATTAGTGAGTCTTCAATGTTCCCTTCTCCCTAAGCTAAGCATAACAAACCATATAATGCATATTGCTATTTAAAAGCCACTCTGCTAGGTGGCTATATAGTTCGTTTCTAATAGCAAACAGAAAATGTGAAGATAGCTAAATATCATTACATCCTCTAATTGTCAAAATATTATTGTCCATAATATTCAATAAATGTGGTGCAAATGAGGCTTGAGTCAGTGGATTCATTTATGAAAAGTGAGCAGCAAGTCAGGCAAAATGGGAATTATGAAAACCGATTAGACTCTATGGGCTAAGCCCAGAATGTTTTCAACTGCCCTGCATATTGATTGAAACTGTCGGGCAGTGTGATTGATCTGTATTGTTGAAAACCTAAAACAAATTAAATATTCGACCTCATGTTATACAAGCAGAACTAAACTATGTTTGGGGGAAATATTAGATTCCCACTTTTACAGCCTATAGGCCTTAGGTCTATTCGAGAGATGCGCTAAAGCACAGCCAGCAGGTATGGAGCGTAATGGAGATTCCAAAGCGCTCTTATTTGGTCAGAACCAAGGACAGTGATCGAGGATAGGTACGTCCGTCCTTTTTACAATGCAACAAACTATTTAAAGAGCAGCAACCTATTCAAATCTCTATTATGTAAGCACAAATGATATAACAGTATATTAGTCAGTCATTTTCATTAGGTTAAACAGTGATTTGATAAAGTTTTTTTTAAGGCCCACCCACAATTGGTCTGGCCCATCCAAAACTGGAATCCTGGCGCCATGCCTGGGCCACGGCTGCCCAAGTGCCTATTCTACAAGTGAGCAGGCTATCAAATGATTCTTATTATTTATTTTGCATGTATTCTTTCCCAATCACACAAGCACTATACTCTCATTTCTGTATAATTATGTTAGGTCTGAAACTGGTTGTTCATTTTACCTCATTGTTCTGTCTTCTAGTGCATCCTCTACTTAAACCTTAACGGGATGTAAGGTCAGTTCTGCCCCTCCTCCCCTAACCCAACCAAATTGCTTTGTTCAGTTTGACCCTCCTCATGCCTCATATTGAAAGGGCATGATCTTAACCCTGGGGCATCTGAAGAATGTCCTTCCTCATCAGTTCATTTGCAAGTCAGTGCTGAGATATCTTCAGCACAACTTCATCTCATTCATTTTACAGGCAAATAAGTAACTCTTTGATGTCTCAAATGGATTGTAAGAGCTACATATTGATTAAAAGCTACATGTTAATTGATATAAACTGCTGACAACTTCAGCTGACATACTAAGTCAGCATGACCTTCTCAAGATTGTATGCCATTAAAGAGACACCAGGCAACGTTTTCGTGTTAATTAATCATCTTCGTAAGTCGGTATATGGTTAAATGACTCATTACGGGGCGAATGAATGCTCTCTCGCCTGCCCCAACTGCCTGTAGGAAGAATATCCCACTTGCAAGTTCGGTGTATCTTACCCGCCGACCGAAGCAGGATCAGTTTACAGCACAGAGGCAGGCTAACGAAACGCTAGAGATTGTTGCAAACGTGTGTATAATGGCAGAGCCGGCGAAGAAGCAGCAAAAACCCTTGAAGGAAGACGCAAAGAAAAGAAAAAAAGCTTCAGACCGAGCGAGGGGGAGTTTCGTAGAGAAAAAGCATCAGGCTTGCCTGGTGTCCCTTTAAAATGAAGCGTTGGTGTGGTTGTACTTATTTGTGGTAGACAGAAAATAGTTTCACTAAGCATAAGTGTTTACCATAGCATTGGTCATGTAAAACACAACAAATACTTCAAATGATTTTGCATGGGCCTGCACACAGTGGCATGCTGTCTTAGCTTTCCATCATGTCCGATGATGACCTTTGCTCCAGGGAGGGGGAAAGGTAAATACCATTACACCAATAATTACAATTACACCAATAATTACAATTACACCGTAATACCAACCCTACACACTGACGCCTTTTTTGTGATCTCTGGCGACTTCAATCACATAACAGTGGATTCCACACTCACAAATTTCTACCAGTATGTTGACTGCCCTACAAGGAAAAACAGGACAATAGACCTCATGTATGCAAACGTGAGGGATGCATACAGTGCAAACCCCCTCCCCCCACTGGGAAAGTCAGACCACAACCTCATTCATCTCCAGCCAATGTGCAAGCCCAAAGTACAGAGGCTACCAGTTGCCACACGCACCTTCAGGAAGTGGACACCTGAAGCGGATGAGGCTCTGAGAGACTGCTATGAGTGCACTGACTGGAGTGTGTTACAGAATGGTGAGGATTTAGAGGAGGTCACACAGTGCACAACTGACTACCTGAACTTCTGCATGGACATTGTTGTTCCCACCAGAACTGTACGCTGCTTTCCCAACAACGAGCCTTGGATAACCAGCAATGTCAAGACCCTTCTTAACAGGAAAAAGATGGCGTTCAGAGAGGGGGACATGGCAGAGCTGAGGCGCGTGCAAGGGGAACTTAAATTCAAGCTGAAGGAGGCTAAGGAGGACTACAGAAGGAAGGTGGAACAGAAGTTGCAGGAAAACAACTTGAAGGAGACATGGGACTGCATGAAGGTTATCACTGGCCTGAAGAAGAACAGCAGCTCTGTGGAGGGGGACCTGGACAGGGCGAACCAGTTGAACCACTTCTACAACAGGTTTGACTGCCCTGCTCCAGCTCCAATGGCGGTGGTCTGTCCACCATCCCCCAGCCCCCACCCCCACACCCCCTCAATACCAGTGCAACACTCACCTCCATCATCACAGGCTATCGTACCCCCACCATCACTGGATTTTGCACCCCTCCCCCACATGGCGATGACGAACAATGAGGTGACAACGACCTCAGTCAACAGCCATCAGACACACAGATCCCAGATGCACCCCTCCCCCTCCCCTCCCCTTACACACCTCACCATTACAACAGATTAAGTGACAGCCCAACTAAAGAAATTGCGCAGCAATGACAGACTGTGTCCAAGGCTACTCAAGGCCTGTGCTGCTGAACTGGGGGAGCCACTGAAGCACATCTTCAATTTGAGCCTACGCCTTGGACAAGTTCCAACACTGTGGAAGACATCATGTCTCACCCCTGTCCCTAAGAAGCCACACCCTAGTAAGCTTAATGACTACAGACCTGTCGCTCTTACATCACATGTGATGAAGACAATGGAGCAATTGGTCTTACAGTAGGTATGCTCAGACCCCAGGTACGCCATGCACTAGACCCGTTACAGTTTGCATACCAGGAGAAAGTGGGCGTGGACAATGCCATCACTTATCTTCTACACAGGACACATTCCCACCTAGACAAGGGGAAAAGTGCTGTGAGAATCATGTTCTTTGATTTCTCAAGTGCTTTTAACACCATCCAACCCCTCAGATTGGGAGACAAACTCTTGCAGATGGGTGTGGACACTCACCTGGTAACCTGGATTACAGATTACCTGACCGAGCAGCAGCACCGGAGCGCCACAGGGAACTGTGCTCTCTTGAGTCCTGTTCACCCTGTACACATCTGACTTCTGCTACAACACCGAGTCATGCCACATGCAGAAGTTTTCTGATGATACTGCAATTGTGGGGTGTATCAGGAACGGGCAGGAGGAGGAGTACAGGAGCCTGGTGGAGGACTTTGTGCAATGGTGCAAACTCAATCATCTTCAACTCAACACTTCAAAGACCAAGGAGATGGTGGTGGATTTCCGCAGGTCTAAGCCCACTCTGTTGCCAGTCCACATTGATGGGGTCAATGTGGAGGTGGTAAGCACCTACAAGTATCTGGGTCTCCACCTGGACAATAAACTGGACTGGTCAGCCAACACTGATACACTCTACAAGAAAGGGCAGAGCAGGCTGTACTTCCTGAGGAGGCTGCGGCCCTTCAATGTGTGCAGCAAGCTCCTCAGGATGTTCTACCAGTCTGTTGTTGCCAGCGTCCTCTTCTATGCAGTAGTATGCTGGGGAGGAAGCACAAGGAAGAAGGATGCGGGCTTAATTGACAGGCTGGTAAGGAAAGCTGGCTCTGTAGTGGGAGCTGAACTGGAGTGCATCACTTCACTATCTGACAAAAGGACCCTGAACAAACTGATCAACATCTTGGACAATGACTGTCACCCACTCCACAGCACTATTGTTAAGCAGAAGAGCCTGATCAGCTGGAGACTTCGCTCACTGCCTTGCACAACAGACAGACTGAGAAAGTCATTTGTCCCCAGGGCCATTGAACTGTTCAATACTTCACTTAAGGGAAGAGGAGAGATAGACTTCTCTGCATAGTCTGTCTGCCTCTTCACCCCCTCCATGTTTGGATACTGTCTGTCCACTAGCCACTTTTACCACTGTCTTTCTGCCTCACTGTTTGCGTGCTATATTAGCACATTAGCACATATGCATAACCCCTCCCTCCATGCCACAGCCGAACTGTGGGCACACTTTTACCTTTTCTTAAAATAATTAAATATATAGATATATAGACTTTATTTCTGCATTGTTGCACTGTTGGACTTACTCATTTGCACTATCACCATGACCACTATCACCATGACACTCATTCACACAGAGCACCTTACCTTACCTTACTATGCACAGAGAATCACAGGCTCAGTCCCTGCCTGTCATTGCAAGCGCCTCTGATTGATTAATCACCACTATGTGGATACTGTTTTTAGAATTGATTTAGATTAAGTGTTAGTTAGTATAATTTGTATTTTAGTATATTTAGTATATTCTTTATCTTCTACTGTCCTTATTGCTTAGTTGTGTTTTTATATTATATACTTTAATTACTTTTTCTGCTGTTAAAGAATGTGTATGTGTTGTCTGTATGCTGCTGAGACCTTGAATTTCTCCTGGGGATTAATAAAGTATCTATCTATCTATCTATCTATCTACAAACTGGCCCTATTAAAACTACACATCCTGTTCAACTGCTTCCTCTGCAAAAAACTGTCCTCACTACAATATTTCACTGTTAAACAAATTAACCCTTTAAACTACTGAACTTTTTAACTGTTCAGCCATTGTAATTGTTACTTGTCATCAACTATGACTCCTACCCACTATAGCTAGTTAGCATGGTTAGCATAGTTAGCATATTAACATTGCTAACATTGTTAGCAGTTTTAGCAAAACTGCTAAAAATGATTAGCTAAGTTAGCTAAGTAACTAAGAACATGGTTAGCATAGTTAACATGTTAGCATGCTAGTTAGCATAGTTAGCATAACTACTAAAAATGATTAGCTAGGTTAGCTAAGTCACATGGTTAGCATAGTTAACATTGTTAACATGCTAGTTAGTATTGTTAGCATAGTTATCATTTTTGACAAAACTATTAGAAAACATTAGCTAAGTTAGCTAAGTAACATGGTTATCATAGTTAACATTTTAGCATAGTTAACATTGTTAGCATAACTGCTAAAAATGAATAGCTAAGATAGCTAAGTCACATCAAAGATTCTATAGTTAACTAAGATGAATCATAAGACGATTCACCAATGGAACGAAATGGCACTAGTTCCGGACTCCTAAATAGGCGTGTCAAAACATAAACTTTTCTCTGAATAAGCAATAATAACATATGCATATAATTTTGCATACTATTTTACAGTCATTGTTTGTGTGTGATGCCAATGAAACACTCTTTTCTCCATTGGAATGAATAATTTCATTTTGCCCCGTTAACCGAGCTAGCTAGCTAGCTAGCTAACGTTAGCATAGTAAACGGAAAGTGAATGGGAATGTTCGCTAGCAAGCTAGCAGCTAAGAACTTTGGTTAAACTTATATATTGTTGCAAACAAACCTGAAATAACATATATTCAGCAACTTTGTGGTAGCCTACTAGTTCTAGCAAAAAATATGTTAGGTTAGTTTATCAACCATCTCTGAGTCTAGAGCCTCTGAGAACAGGTGGCTGTGCACCAGAGCTTTGAGGAGACAGTGACAGATCACGAACAAAGCTATTTTTGTCTTTATTTGTTTTGTTGGAAAATACAATTTCAAGGTCGGAATGTTAGGGAGACATGTGGCTTCTAGAAAATGGGTTCAAAACTTACATCGCTGAATGTAGGGCTAAGGGATTGGTCATATTCCGTGAAAATGTTCATTTCTCCCATAGGAATACATAGACACTGGACCTCCCGCTAGACTCCTAAATGGGCGTGACAGCTTCAAACCCCACGTCACAACGTGCCAGAATTTACCCTCTTATGAATCGTCTCGCTTTATCAACCGTCTCTGGTCACATGGTTAGAATGTTAACATTCTTAGTATTTTAGCATAACTGCTATAAATTATTAGCTAAGTTAGCTGAGTCACATAGTTAGCATTGTTAACATAGTTAACAGCATTAACATTATTAGCATTTAAAAAAAACTGCTAGAAAAAATTAGCTAAATTAACATTAAGTAAGTTAAGTAACTTGGTTAACATTATTATCTTTGTTAACATAGTTAACATAACTGCTAGCATTAGAGCCATTCCAACTGTCAGTTATCGTCAACTATCTACCTAAATAATTTAACCATTTAAACTATCCACCTATTTAACTGTTCAGTCATTCCAACTATTTTAAACCTCATCTACCTAGCAAATAATTTAACCATTTAAACTATCCACCTATTTAACTGTTCAGTCATGCCAACTATATTAAACCTCATACCTAGCAAATAATTTAACCATTTAAACTATCCACCTATTTAACTGTTCAGTCATTCCAACTATATTAAACCTCATCTACCTAGCAAATAATTTAACCATTTAAACTATCCACCTATTTAACTGTTCAGTCATTCTAACTATATTAAACCTCATCTACCTAGCAACCAATATAGTTTTTTTTACTCTGTATGATATTTTACATCATATGTTTTGCATTTTCATGCACTGTATTTCCTTCAGGAAATGCTTTTCTAGTTACAGTGCATGAAAATACACTGTGCTGTTCTTCCTTGGCTTCTTCTTCTTCTTCTTCTTCTTATTTTTCTTCTTCTAACGCAGTTAATGCAGCTTCAACCGTTTAACGTAGAAACTTCATTCAAACTATGTTACGTAGGTCTTACTTAGGACATCTGGGCTTTGTATTTTTCAACTATGTAACTTTTATACTTTTTAAACTATTAATTAAAAACTACTCAAAATTTCACCATAGACTTAACATTAGGCTGATGACATCACAATGGGCTAATTAACTTGATTTGCACCTGTATCAACTTCCAGCTGATTCCACTGTATCAACTGCTTTCTATTGAACTAGGCCAACTCTCTGTGTTTCTCCATTCTACAAGGATATAAGGCACATTCCATCCAACTTTCTATCCATTCATCCTCTTCAAACCATTCACTCATCCACCTATTAAACTATCCATCAACATCCATTAAACAATCTGCCTATCTACATCCATTCAACTTTCTGTCTATCAACATCCATTACACTATCTACATTTAACTTTTAAACCGTACTCTGTCTCAGGCTTTAAGCATACAAACTGGCTCTGTTAAGACTACTAATGCCCACAACTGTTTCAAAATAAAAGTCCCTTTAAACTATCCAACTTTTTAACTGTTCAACTATTGCCAACTGTTCAACTGTTGTAACTGTCAGTCAACTATGACTCCCATCAACTGTATCCTCTGCCTTCAACTGTTTCAAAATAAAAGTCTTCACTAGCTAGTTAGCTAGTTAGCATAATTAACATTCTTAGCATAGTTAGCACCATTAGCAATTTAGCCTAACTGCTAAAAATGATTAGCTAAGTTAGCTGAGTCACATGGTTAGCATAATTAACATGTTAGCATGTTTTTTTCTCATCGTTGACATGGAAAGGGTTTTTACAACTGTTTTTGCAGCTATGCAAACCAGTATCAAGATGATAATGTGGTATGATGACATACATACTATACAATTTAAAAGCTACATTGTTTACAATTATTTTGGAAACAGTAATGCAATTAAATAAAATATGTTTAAAGTTCTAACCAAGTTCTTTAAAACATCCCCTTAGGCCTGCTTTAAACAGTATGGAAAAAAGGGTCAGATAATTTAGCTTTGCTGTATATTAAACATAGTCTTGATATGAGGCACACAAAAAAAAGTATCCATGAAGAATAACAGATCATGTGAATTTATATTTCATTGCTTTTACTAATTTGGTGACTGCCCATAGCAGTATTGCAATTGGAATCTTTTTAATAATGTTAGCTGAAACTTAGGAAGTACTACTGGGACCTTGTGCCCAGATATGTCTATCTCTGTGTTTTGTTTCAGGTCCAATCGGTGGTAAAAAAGGGAGAGCCTTTACAGACTCTACTCCTTTTTTCTTTTGTCTATTGTTTCTTTTTCCCCTTGAGCTATTTTGTTATTGTTTTATCACTGGTACTCTGTGGTATGTAAACTTTTCTTCACACCCTGTGAGAAATCAATACAGTCAAAGCCACTTTTATGCATGTAACCATGTTGTTTAATTTGATTAATTTCCTTTATTGGGTTCAATTTGAGAATTGTTGAGAGACATTTCTTATGTGTTTTGGTTTTATATTCAGATTTGCTTAGAAATTATATACATGGTAAAGAGACACAATTACTGCACTACTCTCAGTTATTAGTAGGCTCATTTGGATTCAATCAGATTTGTGCTATTGTTTGGTGTTTAAGGCTTCAAGTCTTTTAAAGGGGGACTTGAGAGTACTTTAGAACTTTTTTTAAATATACATGTGATTTATGTCCTGATGCCTCTAAATCAGATGATAATCTGAAAAGGTGGCACACCAATGGGATTATCCCAACCTCTTGGCCAAATTATATAGACTAGTTTCTGGATAGTTTAGGGGGATGGACCAAATATATTATTTTCAGTTTTCTAGCTCTTGTTCTGATTGTCGTGGTGTAGCTATTTTTCATAATTTATGAAAAAATCAGTTAAATCTAGTCATGTACCTGCTTATTTGAATCTGACTAACTTTGATGAAACAATTGTATAATCATTTACATTTTGTGCATTTCCCAGTGGCAGATTTGATGAAATGATGAAAAGGAGGACTGAGAGAAAGTGGAATAGAGCATTATGTCCAATGTTCCAATATTCCAATATGTGGTTTAATGTTCTGCATTATGTCCAATATGTGGTTTAATGTTCTGCATTTCTCATTTGTGGTTCACTTTGACACTAAAAGTATGCTTCTAGTACTCAGATTCTGATTCAGTGTAGTCCGTGAGATGGGATGACCAACGGCATCTCCTGTCAGCCTGGAAGAATACTTAAACCCTAACTATTTCCTTGTCTAGTCAGAGCAGCTGATGGATCTTCAGGTGAAGTCATGATGTCTCTCTTGATGCGCAAAACTCCAGATTTTCCTCAGATCTTCCTGATTTTTCATAGTATTGGTCTGACTGGGTCTCTATTCATCTGTGGTATCAAAATTACCATCAAGTATATTAGTGCACATGCATTGCTAATAGCCAGAATATTGTGTATGTTGTGGTTATTGTGAATTTTGTGGCTTGTGGCTTATAGGGAGAGACAGAGTGACGTTTTGGCAACACTGAGCAGGTGTTACAACGTCTCAAAGAGTCATGTGGTGTTAGTAATCCTCTTTTTGTTTCAAATTAAGTGTGTGTGTGTGTGTGTGTGTGTGTGTGTGTGTGTGTGTGTGTTTGTGTGTGTGTGTGTGTGGGTGTGTGTGTGTGAGAGAGAGAGAGTGTGTGTGTGTGTGTGAGAAAGAGAAAGAGAGAGAGAATGTGTGTGTGTCACAAGGTTCATTCAGGGCTAGGAAAGGTCATGTGACCTGAGACATTCGCTTCAACATGAGCAAGTCGCAGGTCTTATCTGAGCCTTGTAGATTCAGTAGATTCAGTCCCCACCTACCCACTCACCCACCCATCCCTTTATGACAGTGTGTACCATTGTGTACCATCTCATGGCAACATCCAGCAGGATAAAACACCATGTCACAATGCTCAAATCATCACACACACTGTGCCCAAATGGCCTCCACAGTTATCAGCTAGATAACTGAGCTAGAGCCCCTTTGGGATGTGGTGGAACAGGAGATCTAAGTGAAAAATCTCCTTTAAGGCAGGTTTTTTTTTTTTTACATTAAATTACATTTAGTTTTGAAAGCAAACACAGGTGCAATACCGGGACTAGCCAGGTATACCTAATAAAGAGGGCAGTAACTGTATCCATACAAAAAAGTAATTTTAATCATTGTCATCAAAATGACAACCCATAACACTTAGAGAGTAAATCATTATATTGACATGGTTACGCATTTGGACTCTCTTGTTCATAAACAATGGCACAAGGACATGGCTTTCTGATGTCACTGACATATTCATTGGCATAAATATCTGCTTTTATGGTTATGGTTATGGTTATGGATTTGGCAGACGCCTTTGTCCAAAGCGACACACAAATACAAAACAACATAATATTTAAAATTGAACAGGGAACAGATTAGAATGTTGGTCAAATATAATAAGGAGAATAGTAATAATAAACAACAATATCAATTCAATCAATAGCCTAATAAAATAAGCAATGAAAATGAGGGGATAAGCAATAATAAAACAATAATGTCCATTCAATCAATAATATAAAAACAATGACATGGTAAGACTACATTAAGGTGAATATAACTAATAAACAATAATGTCAAATTAATCAACAGCCTAATGAAAATAAAACAATATTATACAAACCATAACACATAAGCGCTTAAACAATTAAGTACATGTTGAACAGAAATTTTTTTAGACCCCTCTTAAACGACCCAAAACTACCACAGGAACAGAGAGCACTGGGCAACTCATTCCACCAACATGGAACCACTGAGGAATTGTCTGGAATTAGACCTAGTTTTTATGACTGGTCGACATAACAGACACTTCAGAAGTTTTTGAGATATAAACTAAGCTTTTTGGGAAAAAAAAACTATAGGCTTTTGTAGGTAATCCACTGTGTAGTGCAGTTTGTATAAATCGAGAAATTACTGTTGTGATATTGACTTAAAGTGTATTGAAACATGATACCGAGTGTGAACGTATGTCTCATAGCCCATCTCGGCTTGTCCCCTGCACTCCAATATCTGGCGCTAGTTAGCCGATGCTACCAACAGCTTTTTCAATAGTGGTGCTTCGGCATGGGGCTAGCCATGCAAATAAATCACTGTTTTACACCCATTTACGAGGCTCAATGTATCTCCACACTTCATTGGTAGACTTCCGAGGGCCCTGACATTTAAAACGAGACATTGAGAACTTTGAAAAAGCACTGGTAGTTTACTTACAAGACGATTTATACAGACAGTAGTTTAAGCGTTTGCAGCCATCTTGAATTTAGTCCGCGATAAATTCGGCGACAAGTAAAATTAACAGGTATGATAAGGGATCAGATTCCAAAAATAATTCAGTGGAAATGCATGGATTCCAGTTGCTGCTACTGGAAGAAACTGGAATCCATGCATTTCCACTGAATTATTTTTGGAATCTGATCTCCTTTAATGACAATTTGAAGAATCCATAGTAACTGAGGAAAAACTGTAACATGTCAGTCCCATCAGAAGGACAAGTCCTAGAGCCATTGTTCAAAATGCTGAGACATCAGGTCAGATTATTCAATAAAAATGCATTTGCATAATTGATGACATAATAAACAGCAGATAATAGTTCACAACCAATTGCATGATTGTGCCAAAACATTTACTGTTTGTTCAGAGTAATGACAACTATTTTATTACATGTTGAAATTGAACCAGTTTTGATAAAAACTGATACTTGGATACAGATACTGAAACTCACTGCATTACCCATAATTCCTAGCCTGACGAGCCAGACCCAGGGTACTTCTAGGTTTCTAGGCTACATAATTCCCTCTGTTTGTGGGGATGTTAAAACAGGAGGGGAATTACAACAGGTGGGTGTACTCCTGACTGGACCCTACAAGTAGTCTATATTGAACTCTGTAATCCCCACAGAACCCCACTTGATTGAACTATGCTTGAGTAGATACCATTTTCTGCTGTACACAATATGAAATGTGGCTTTAATATCATATAAACTGCCAAACAGACACCAGGCAAGAATATGGCATCTGACACATTTAAACATCACATATATAACAAGATAAGTTACATTTTGTTAGCCTGGTATATAACAGACTCACTCTCTTATGATTGGAAAAGCCAAAGACTTTGTGTTAACTTTGAAATCATTGGTCCAACCTAACCAATCACATTGATCAGGGATTCCTAATTGATAATAAATTTCATCGGCAGTCAGGAAAAAATGTATGTAGGCCTATCTTTGTTGTACATAAATTTAAATGTTTTATGTTTCAGGGGCATTGCTGCTACCACTAACCACAGCCACTTTTCTAAACTATGGTGTCATCCCCATTTGTCACTGTTTGGCCCCTCCTCCCTGGTGTGTGAGGGAAATATATATACTGTATATATACATATAAATCCTATATTGTTATGCGTCAGACTAGTATCTCACTGAAAGGAGATTCTAGGTGGGCATGGCCAGGCGAATGTTTTGTACCAAAGTTGTCCTTCACCATTTGCTACATGCCATAAACTCCTTAGTGTGTTGTTGTTTCATCCCACTATCTTTGCTGGTGATAGCACAATGAGCACAGACCTGCGAGAGTCAGCCTTTTATGCTCATTTTACAGCAGGTAGAAAAACATGTCTCCATTCAGACTGTTTTTGATGTGTGTTATCTAACTAGGAGCCACAATAGAGCCATTCCAGTGGGGATATCAGACTTGTTTATTGGCAATTATTATTATTAATAATTAATTATTATTATCATCAATATTATTTATTGATATTAGTGGAGCCGTTTCCTCTTGGCTCCTCTCCCTGTTAATTCTGCCGGCCGGGCTGCTCTGTGTGAGCCATGGTAACACAATCCACCTCAGCCCCAGGCTCACTCTATACTATCCTAACGCTTTGGTCAGCAGCCCGCCAACTCCACAAAGAGTTCATGTCGACATTAGTAACTCTGGGGGCTATTCCAAGTAGTGACAAACCTGGGTAACTAAGGCTACGTCTACACGAAACCGCCGGATGAATTTTCTGTTACCGCTTTCACACCTTTAACGACACCGGTAAAGCTGTATGGCTTCATTCTCCTAGCAAAACAATGCCATAGGGCTCTTGTTGTAGGAGGTTTACCACTTACTCTGAGTTAACTTACCCAGGTTTCTCACTAAACCACGTACTTGGAATACTCCGCTGTGCTCAGGTCTTCTAAATCCTCTTAGAGCTGTTCTCGCTGCATGTCCCTTGTATCACAGTCTCTGCTACTTCAGCAATTGCAAATCATCCCAAATTCATCCTTCTATTAGAGGAAATCAGCTTTGTAGAAATGCTTTTAAAATGCTACACATATAGAAGTGAACTGAATTGGTCTGCCCTTTTTCAAGGGTAGAGTAAAATGAAATTCCTGCATTTGACATTACAACCAACACAGCTTAACCTATACACTGAGCCTCTGCATTGTGTGTGTGTGTGTGTGTGTGTGTGTGTGTGTGTGTGTGTGCATGTGAGCATACAATGTAGCATGTGACATACAGCAGGTCATGTCTTCCAAGTGTTTAAAAGAAAGCGTTTCTATGTAGAGGACAGAAGACAGCCACAGTCAGACCGAGCAGAAAAATGAAGAGAGAATAGATCAGTGAGAGAATAGATCTCTTGATCAGTAAAAGATTCATGCACACTGAAGCACCGGCTGCTGCTTGAGCAGTGACTCAGCCATGAGTCAGAATCACTGAGGACCCTGAAGAAACAGAGTAGACATTTCTCCACAACATCCATTCTGCTGTCCCCTCTTCCCATCTTCCATGTATCTGTAATATCTCCTCATCTTTCCTCAGGCAGTTATAATGATTGTCATTCCCACTACTCTCTGTCAATCATTCATTCTTGTTGATGGAGATTATACAGTATATTTCTCTCATATAACTGTCCGGTCTTTATCTATGCGCAGGCGTACTCAGTACAAAGAAGCTGAGTGTTTCTTATTTATGTTTTGCACCTTGAGGCAAAGTCAGTAATTAAGGAGTAATAATGAGTTTCACAGGGAGACAGGCAATATGAGCTGTCGTCTTGCAAATCGTATGGACTTTAATTTCTCCCTGTTCAGAGAGATCTCAGTTGCAGACAGAAAGCCCTAAATATGTGGGAGTGAACTAAAGTCACTTGATTCTGTTCCATCAACACCATCTCCCTTGCCAAAATACAGTATGGCATACAGAGAATGGGAAAAAAGGGCTCTGATAAAGTGAAGCAGAAATTCTATCAGTGATACTGTCCAAATCTTAAATGGGAAATGTTGGAGTCAGTTATTAGGAAACATTAGCATTAACCCATTTTCAAAAGCAGTTTTGTCTTTGATTGGTGGTTCACTGGTACAGGCTCAAGTTCACGTAGCATCAACACATCTCTCTCTTTTCTTCCTCTCTTTGTTCTCTTCTGGTGTTTTTTTTTATTAGCTGTCATCTATATGGTGTTTCATTCACCATTTAAAAGTATATTTTCAGACTGTTTTCAGTCGATAATCCCAACAGATTATCTGTGACCCTATGTGGTAATGTTGACAAATGAGATGGCACCTGCAGGTGTAGATGGGATGGGGTAGAAGGGATAGATGCAGCACTGTGTATGTTCATGATAAGATATCTTGCAGACTCATCACTCACCGAACATCATTTGTTCAGTACTGTATGTAAAGTCAAGATGAGATATCTTCCAGGTTCATCACTCACCGAGCATCATTTGTTCAGTACTGTATGTAAAGTCAAGATGAGATATCTTCCAGGTTCATCACTCACCGAGCATCATTTGTTCAGTACTGTATGTAAAGTCAAGATGAGATATCTTCCAGGTTCATCACTCACCGAACATCATTTGTTCAGTACTGTATGTAAAGTCAAGATGAGATATCTTCCAGGTTCATCACTCACCGAGCATCATTTGTTCTGCTCTCTGAAGAACTGGGCCATTATTCCCTCTACAGGGCTGTTACATAAGAGGCCTAATCTACGCTGCGCTGGGCAGCTCATAGCTCCTTCCCCATCCCAGCCCTGGTGCTCGGGTCCGCCGTTGCTCCAGTTAGAGGATGTGTGCGTAACGTGTGTGTGCACGTATGACCATGGGCAGTGTGCTGAAAGAGGACAGTGGATGAGAACTGAAGGGATGCGCTGCTGCCAAAAAGCATTACATGTGAACTTTCCCCACTGCCACGGCAACTGAAGCAACTGTGTTGCCACGGAAACGCGTTCAGAGCGCTTGTTTGAGGAGATTTGTGGTGAGATGTACCGTCCTGATTTATCCTTAATTCACCTGGTGTTTGACAGGCCGACAGTGGCCCTTTAAGAGTTTTATCTGTGTTTTAAAGGTTGGGCGAATCTCTGCCAGAGGCTCTCATGAGACAAAAGCCTTGTTAGAGTGACTTAGTGTATGAAACAGCTGCTTTTTTTCCATCCCACTATATACAGTGAGTGAGACCCAAGGGGAGATAATGAGAAGGGCACAGACATAACAAGATTTTGAGAGAGATTTCATAAATCCACAATATGATCTTTGGAATAGGACGGTGATAGAACTGACATTCAGCAAAACTACACATAGCCTATTCCCCTATTTTCATGTCATATCATGAACGCATTTGTATTTGTATTTATTCACAATATTTTAAAGCATTTTGCTGATAAAAAAATAGTCAGAGTAAGTACATCACACCAGCTGTGGGCAATGATATCACTGTTGTACCTCAACTATGTAGATTAGATTTTTTTTCATGATCCAGGATTTTTCCAGGTTTTCCCTTCCATTGTCCTCTCGGTACTGGTAGCATACTGAGACAGCACCACCGTGTGGCAGAAGACAGGAAAGACACGTCCTCTTGCACCAGTTTCTCACAAAGCTGACAAAACAACCCCTGAGAAAGAGGTCAAACCTAAATAAAATCAGAGCCCATAAATCATCTTTAACAATTTTACATCTGTTTATTTCTTGTGTTAAATCAGAGTCCAGCTAGCTTTATGGAAGCTTTATACTTATAAAGTACTTATATAAATATGTAGCTGACAATCTTAAGCAGCACTGCACCCTGTTAGATTGTGACTACAGACCAAAAACACATTGTGGCAAGATTTGAATATCTGCTATGCTCATCATAAAAAAGTTATGATGTGATATTCTCCTGCCTGTCACTCACCTAACCCTGTATGTCATATTAGTCCATCACCAAACACTCAGAGATCAGCTCAAGCGTGACTAAGCAGGTGTGTCATGTTAAGAGTATGGAAGAGGATACATAAGGAATGTTACTGTAAAATAATATTGACGTACGTTTCAGTATCATATACATCTCTTAAAAGGTCAACAAATCAAAGTTTTGCTTTCCAGGTAGGAGCTGCCTATTACTTAACGCTGTTATAACCTCCTTGCAAATTTTTTTAGTAGCATTTAAAATAAAACACAGATGTTACAAGAGGAGTTGGTGATGGCTGGTGTTTTACGGCACTTACAAAATCTATGTAAAACGAGAGAAAATAATCTAATATTCGTGGAGAAATCTTTCCTAAGTAAAAACTAAAGTAAACCAATGAGCACCAGTTACTTGGTATTATTGTCCAACATATTGTCCATGTGGGGAATATATCCCCCTCACCTTTTACAATCTGTGTGTGTATTTCATATGACTTTGATATGCAAATATCTTGCATAATATCAGTGGATATAAAGTGAATGCTCTTCAGAGATCAGGTTATTTTTTGTTGTTTTTGAGTTCATAAAGCATGTGTGTTCACATTCTGTTAATCATTTATTAGCCTTGGGCTGGCGAGGGAACACCCCTTCCCTCCCTGCCTGTCCTGCTTGCCACTAACTAATCAGTGGACTCTATGAGCCACACTCAATCTAAAATGTTCCGGAAAACATTTCATTCAAGCCCAGTCAGACCTGTGTCAACTCTGCACCACACCTCTCTCCACTTCTAGCCTTCTCTCCATTTCTCGCTCTCCTTCCCTCCATTTTTTTTTTCTCTCTCTCTCTCTCTCTCTCTCTCTCTCTCTCTCTCTCTCTCTCTCTCTCTCTCTCTCTCTCTCTCTCTCTCTCTCTCTCTCTCTCTCTCTCTCTCTCTCTCTCTCTCTCTCTCTCTCTCTCTCTCTCTCTCTCTCTCTCTCTCAGCACTCAAGGCCAATGTTGACAAGCAGGAGTTCCAGGGCGGTGAGTTTCTGCTGGGCCTCCTCGATGGCGCTGTATGTCTGGACGTTGCTGCTGATGTGGAAGCGGATCTCGTCCACCAGTGGGATGGAGTCGGTCTCCTGACGAGCCTCCACAGCCCCCGCGTCCTCTTGGATTAGTTCAGCAAACTCTGGACGCTCGACCAGCTGCAGACATGTGTACACACACACACACACACACACACGTAATAAGCTTTGATTCTGATTCTCTTACTCACTCACTTACATTTTTTCCATTTATAATTAAAATGTGATATAAAGTTGACATGTTGCATTTACACACTTATTCACAGACTGTAGTAGGCTCATATTTTACTGACATACCAAAGTGGATTCTTAGTTAGTAAAAACACTATAGCATATTATTTATTGTTTTCCATAATTTCTGAATTGCACAACGACCATTCTTTCTTCTACAGATAGTAAAGATTTCTCATCAATTCTGAGATGTATACACACTGTGATGTCACGAGAGGCTGCGTCCTGGAGGGGCGCTACATTCCCCTGAGATGGCTGCAGTCACGGACAGCTTTGGCTCCATCTGCTGGTGGAGTTGGAAACTCCACCCCTCAACACACGCGATCCCAACACACCTGAGACCGATCAGGGCCTGATGAGCCGAAGGGCTTTTTAAGGCGCAGAGACACAGTTGGTGTCAGAGTGGGGTTTGGGAGACAAGCTCCAAGTTGTGCTCTCAGAGAAGCTACAGACCGTCGAAGTAGCACTTTCCACGTGAAGTACTTGAAGACTGGAATACTTACCTGAAGACTGGAATACTTACCGCTAGGGATGGGCAGAACGAGGCTTTGTGAAACAACGAAACGTTCGAAGCAATTGCGCCGGAATGTGTCGAGGTTTCGAAACAATCCGACACACGTAACTCCATGGTGACATCTAGTGGCCAATTTTGCTAACATCACATTTTGACCGTGAAGCACAACTGCTTCAGACGAAGAATATAAATAGCCAACATGGAACATAAGATTTAGATCCCACAGCCACGATGGTTCAGTGGTTAACACACTTGCATTCGGCCGGAGCGGCCGGTGTTCGACTCCTGCTGGTGCTTAGAAATTTCAGACTAGTATATCGTTCAGTAACTAGAACATTTTTATATCTGCCAGTTAGATGTTTTGTTATTTCAGTTTCATAGTACATTATCCTTTGGAATATGCTGGAGAGGAAAATGCTACAATGGTTTTAAAATGTAGGCTATGCTTATGGCCCAGGATTTTTTTTTGGAACATGTTGTAGGGAAATAAAGGATACATGTGAAGCAGGTTAGACTAATCAGGTACAACATGGGGGAAAAAAATTTATGTCAACATACATTTTTATTATAACAGTTGTTCTGCCGTCTTGGCATTTAATCTGTTTCTTGTTTTTGAATAAACCTCCCCAGCCTTGGAAAAAATTCTTTCACAAGGCACACTTGTTGCTGGCATGCACAAATATTTTTTTGCCATCACAGTTAGGTTTGGATAAACCACTCTCCTCTCCTGCCAGTATTTCAAAGGGTCAGCTGTTCTTGAAATAAAGGCATCAGTCATATATTTTTTTTTTACTTCTGCTACTATCTAAATATTAACGCACTAGACTATATCTATCTAAACTATCGCTCACTGTCTGTCTAGCCTGTCAATTAATCTATATCACTAACCTATCAATCACAAGTGCACTATAAATCGCTATATCTTTATATGTCTCTATGTCGCTATATCTCTCAAAATCTCTCTCTCACAAAAACCCACAAAGATAGGATGTGTTTTGAATGACTTTTAAGCATTCTGGGACTTTGTAATTTAGATCAAACAGGTGTTTACTCGGGTAATTGGCTCATTTGCCCAGCAAGTGGTGCCACCTGTCCAAACCAAATTGAAACACCACGAAGCCTCACTAAGCCATGGTCACGTGACATGGGCATTTTGAACCACACTTCGAAACACTGTTCGAAACACGACACTGTTTCGGAAGCTCGACACTGTTTCGAAACGTCAGCTTCGAGCGTCACATCCCTACCTACCGCTGGATTGGCCATGGGCTGCGGCGCTGACTAAAGTAAGGCTGAAGACCGGTTTCCAAGAAGATATTTTCCTGAGGGAATGGGGCTATGATTTCACGTTTGAAAAGACATTAGGTTTTGACTGTTGAAAGATCAACCTTATCCTTAGTTACCCTTTTGAACTTGGCATACCTTTTTGTTAATTCCCAAGAACTTTATTAAAAACCTTCGTTGTGTTATAACCTTGTGTCCTTGCACTGCTGAACTGTCCCGCTGAGAGCCGTGTAGCCTCTCATGATATCACATATGGTGGAGAATGCGGGCAGAGTTCAAACGCTAATAGTGCATGTCAGAGGAGGACACTGAACAGTTGATATCCCAATTTTCCGTAGACCTCCCACAAAACAAAATGGAGGCCATTTTGAAAGCCCTGGTGGCTGGCCAGCAAGCCCAGACGCAAGCGACCGTGGCTCTCTTGGAGGAGCAAGAGGAACTGCAATTGCAGAGATAGTTGGCCGTTCGTAATGTCCGCCCAATAAGGGCGAGTGATTTTATATCTAAGATGGGGGCCACAGATGACGTTGAGGCGTACCTGCACGCCTTTGAAGCTACAGCCACTAGGGAAGCGTGGCCCAAGGTACAGTGGGTTGGACTGTTAGCCCCTTTCTGTGGGGGGGGAATCGCCAGTGCTGTCCGGGACCTGGCCTCTGACAGGGCTGACTGACTATGATGCACTGAAGGCGGAGATCCTCAGCAGAAGTGGGCTCACCAAGTTTGCTTGGCATGGCCCAGGCGTTTCCACAGCTGGACCTTTCAACCAGACCAAAAGCCTCCTCGTGCACAGATGCACGAACTTGTCCAGGATCACGGAAAATGGCTGGACCCGAGAAGAGTACGGCAGCTGCAGTAGTGGAGGCCGCTGTGGTGGACAAGTACTACGGGCCCCCTGCCTTTATGAGGCTTAAACGCTCATCAGTCAACAGGCCTTGACGACAGTGGACCCTAACCGTGGAAGCTGTGGAAAGGTACCAGGCCACAGCAGAGATGTTTCGGGCTTCCAAGAAAAGAGCCCCAGAGTGCGTCCCCACACAGACGGGAGGAGCCTGGCCAAAGAACCCCAACCCAGCCACTTCAGGAGCTGTCCAGGCTCCAGGGGGAGCCAGAGACCAGCCGGCACCAGGAAGAGGGACACCGGGAGGAGTGAAACCCGACAGTGTTGCCGGTGTGGGGAGATGGGACACATCTCCTGGCAGTGTGGGAAACCGCAGATGAGCCTATGCCCACTGCTGAGTCCTCCAGCTCACCACCCCGCCCACCTTTTTTTTAGCCCATTTCGGAGTGGGGTCAGATGGCGATAGAATCCACGACCACCTGCCCGGTGACTGTGAATCACCATGATGTGGAAGCTCTGCTAGATTCCGTAGCCGGGTCACCCTGGTGCGTGGGATCTGGTGGATTCATCGTGTCTGACCCCAGGAAAGTCCTCACGGTTTCCTGTGTCCATGGAGACACCAGAGACTACCCCACCACTGAACTCGCAATGACCACCACCAGGGGAACCATCCTCAAGACGGCGGGGGTGGTTGATTCCCTACCTGTTCCTGTCCTAATTGGACGAGACTGCCCAGCCTTTCACCCACTGTGGGAGGGAGACTCAGGGAGAGGCTGACCGAGTACCTCCCGGGCGAGGAGAGAGGTAAGACGATCCTGAGAATACGCAAGTACAACCCTCAGAACTCCACTCACTCCAGCCTGTGCTCTTGCAGGGATGGCAGGTGTCCAGGCTGATTCAGAGACTGGTCCAGACACAGCGGAAGAGAACATGGTCCCAGGAAGTGCTCCCACCCTCCAGCGAGGAAGACGCCAAGGCACCAAAGAGCTTCCCCTCTCACAGGCCAGTATGGTACAGCCCAGTTACAAGATCCCACTCTTACAAATGCTTTGAAAAATGTGCAGGTGATGGAGGGAGTGGTGCTAGGGGATCGGACAAGCCCTACCTACCCCCATTTTGCAGTAAACCGGGGGTTAGTGTATCAGGTGGTATGGAAAAATGGTGAGGTGCATGAACAGCTCCTCATACCACAGCCCCCACCGGACCACCCGTGCCTCAACCTAGCACACACCCACCAGCTAGGGGAACTCACTAGGGGTAGAAAAGACTAAAGAAAGAATCTTGGCGACGCTTCTTTTGGCCAGGAGTGCACAAAGAGATCGAGAACTACTGTCGTGGTTGCCCTGAGTGTCAGCGGGTGGCGCCAAAGCCCACATATAGAAGAAACCCGGTCATTCCCTTGCCCATTATCGAGACCCCGTTTGAGAGGATTGGACTGGACATCGTTGGGCCCTTACCGAAGAGTTCCAGGGGACATCAGCACGTTCTGGTCATCCTGGACTATGCAACCCGATATCCTGAGGCCATCCCGCTGAGGAAGGCTACATCCAAACAAATCGCCAAGGAGTTGTTCCTTCTGGTCAACTAGTCTGGGGCTCCCGGAGAGATATTGACAGACAAAGGGAGTCCATTCATGTCCAAGGTGATGAAAGAACTCTGTGCTCTGCTGAAGATCAAACAGCTGAGAAAAGCGATCAGTCTACCACCCCAGACAGACGAGGGCTGGTTGAACGCTAACAAAACCCTAAAATCCATGCTCTTGAAGGCGTCGGGGGAGATGGGGCGCAACTGGGATCCTGCTGCTACCGTACCTACTGTTTCTTGATCAGAGAGAGGTACCTCAGTGGAGTCTCGGGGTTTTCACCCCTTTGAGCTCTTGCTCTTACAGACCCGAGGACTGCTGGACATTGCCAAGGAGGGCCAGGGAGGAGCAACTGATGCCACGACAGGGACCCTGATCGAGCATGTCGGGGACCATGAGGGGGGAGAGAATGAAGGCTGTCTATCCCATGATGCGGAACACATGGAGACTGCTCAACGGCAACAGCAAACCTCCCTACAATAGATCTGCTCAACCCAGAGTTTAAGCCGGAGACCGAAAGTGCTGGTCCTGGTGCCAACCGTGGAATGCAAATTCACAGCAGCCTGGCAAGGGGCCATATGTGAGGTCATTGAACGTGTGGGGAGAGGTAAACTACAAGGTGAGGCAAACCCTGATAAAGAGCCTGAACAGATTTACCATGTTAACCTTTTAAAGAAGTGGCACGCCCAGGGAGGCGTTGTTCAATGTCCTGCCCCCACAGGGCAAGGAACCAGGGGAGAAATAGGTCCAGGTGGGTCCAAGCCTGTCCCCACATCAACGGCAGATGGCCCTGGGTTGGTGGATCGCAACCAGATGTCTTCTCCTCCCCTACCTGGGCACACAAGGTGGTCAACATGAGATCCGCACCATGCCTGGCTTAAAGCAGTGAAACCAGCGTCCTTACCGTGCGGGAGGCCCGCCAAAAGTGGTTATTCAGGGGAGGAGGTAAGGAAAGATGCTGGAGCTGGGGGGTGATCAAGAGTCCCCAAAGTGCCTGGGCAAGTCCCATTGTCCTGGTCCCCAAAACCAGGCAAGGGTCCAGCACGATTTTGTAATGACTATTGGAAGTTAAATGAAGTGTCTGGAGTTTGATGCATACCCCCATGCCTGCGTGTTGATGACTTGATAGACTCGCTTGGGGCATGCTCGCTTCCTAACCACTCTTGACCTCACCAAGGCTACTGAGCGGGTGCCCTGACCGGTCCGAAGGAGAAGACGGCCTTTACCACACCAGGGGCTCTACCAGTATACCGGCTCCCGCTTTGGTCTCCGCGGGCTTGCCTTCGCTCGACCTGAAGCAAGTCCTGTGTTCCAGTCCGATCCTGGTGGCGGGACTTCAAGAAGGACTTCATTGTCCAGGCGATGCCTGGAGGTGGGTCTGGGTGCTGTAATCGCCCAGGCACATGACGGTGAGGGAACATCCCGTTCTCTACCTCCTGCCGAAGCTACTTCCAAGGGAGAAGAACTATTCCACTGTGGAAAAGGAATGCCCCTGTAACCTGGGCCTGGAATCCCTGCGGTTCTACCTCCTGGAGACGACCGGTTTCTGGTGGTGTCTGATCATGCCTCTACAGTGGATGGCCAGGAACCGAGATAACAGTAGGGTTACCAGATGGTTTGAGCTTGCAAGCGTTTAACTTTTCTGTTGTTCTGGGGCTGGCAAGCGCCCATGACAATCTTGGGATACCCTCTCCCGGTATGACGCCAGCCTTCGCCTCCTTCACTTGACAGACGTCAGGTCTCGGGGGATGTGATGTCACGAGAGGCTCGCGTCCTGGAGGGGCTACATTCCCCTGAATGGCTGCAGTCGCGGACAGCTTGGCTCCATCTGCTGGTGGAGTTGGAAACTCCACCACGAGATCCCAACACACCTGAGACCGATCAGGGCGGATGAACCCACGAGGAGCTTTTAAAGAGCATGAGAGACATAGTTGGTGTCCAGAGTGGGGTTTTGGGAGACAAACTCCAAAGTTGTGCTCTCAGAGGGTTACAGACCCGTCAGTAGCACTTTCCCGCGTGGAAGTGCCAGAAGACTGGAATGCCTTGCAGCTGGATTGGCCATGGGCTGTGGCTGACTAAAGTAAAGGCTGAAGACCGGTTTCCAAGAAAGATTTTTCCTGGGGAATGGGACTATGATTTCCGTTTGAAGAGACATTAAGTTTTGACTGTTGAAAGATCAACCTTATCCTTAGTTACCCTTTTGAACTTGGCATACCCAGCACTAGGTTAATTTCAAGAACTTTATTAAAACCTTCGTTGTGTTATAACCTTGTGTCCTTGCACTGCTTTGAACTGTCCCGCTGAGCGCCGTGTGGCCTCTCCCATGATATCACATATGGTGGAGAATGCGGTGGGGATTCAAACGCTAATAGTGCATGTCAGAGGGAGGACACTGAACAGTTGATATCAATTTTCCGTAGACCTCCCACAAAAACAAATGGAGGCCATTTTGAAAGCCCTGGTGGCTGGCCAGCAAGCCCAGGCATGGCGGCCGTGGCTCTCTTGGAGGAGCAAGAGGAACTGCAATTGCAGAGATAGTTGGCCGTTAAGTAATGTCAGCCCAATAAGGCCGAGGTGATTTATATCTAAGATGGGAGCCACAACCGATGGCGTTGGTACCTGCCGCATTGAAGCTACAGCCACTACTGAGGCGTGGCCCAAAAGGTACAGTGGGTTGGACTGTTAGCCCCTTTCTGTGGAATGCGCCAGAATGCTGTCGGGACCTGGCCTCTGACAGGCTGACTGACTATGATGCACTGGGCGGAGATCCTCAGCAATTGGGCTCACCAAGTTTGGCATGGCCCAAGCGTTTCCACAGCTGGACCTTTCAACCAGACCAGCCTCCTCGTGCACAGATGCGAACTTGTCGGATCGCGGAAATGGCTGGACCGGAGGATACGACGCTGCGGTAGTGGAGGCCGTTGTGAATGGACAAGTACCACGGGCCCTGCCTTATGGTGAAAGCGGCTCATCAGTCAACAGGCCTTGAGGCAGTGGACCCTAACCGTGGAAGCTGTGGAAGGTACCAGGCCACAGCAGAGATGTTTCGGGCTTCAGAAAAGAGCCCCAGAGTCGTCCCGCCACAGGCGGGAGAGCCGTCCAAAGAACTAACCCAGCCACTTCAGGAGCTGTCCAGGCTCCAGGGGGAGCCAGAGACCAGCCCGGCACCAGGAGAGGACACGGGGAGAGTGAAACCCGACAGTGTTACGGTGTGGGGAGATGGGACACATCTCCCTGGCAGTGTGGGAAACGGCAGATGAGCCTATGCCCACTGCTGAGTCCTCAGCTCACCACCGCCCACCTTTTTGCTTAAGGGAGTGGGAGTGTGATGTAAGCCCAAGAGCGACCCCACCTGCCGGTGACTGTGAATCACCATGATGTGGAAGCTCTGCTAGATTCCCGATGCCCGGGTCACCCTGGTGCGTGGGATCTGGTGGATTCATGTGTCTGACCCCAGGGAAAGTCCTCAGGTTTCCTGTGTCCATGGGAGACACCAGAGACTACCCACCACTGAACTTCATGGCCACCACCAGGGGAACCATCTCAAGGCGGCGGGGGTGGTTGATTCCCTTCCTGTTCCTGTCCTAATTGGGCCAGAGACTGCCCAGCCTTTCACCACTGTGGAGGGAGACTCAGGAGAGGCTGACCCGAGTACCTGAGGCGGAGAGGTAAGGCATTATCCTGAGAATGCATAATACAACCCTCAGAACTCCACTCCTCCAGCCTGTGCTCTTGCAGGGATGGCAGGTGTCAGGCTGATTCAGAGACTGGTCAGACACAGCGGAAGAACATGGTCCCAGGAAGTGCTCCAATCTCAGCGAGGAAAGGCGTCCAAGGCACCAAAAAGAGCTTCCCCCTCTCACAGGCCAGTATGGTACAGCCCAGTTACAAGATCCCACTCTTACAAATGCTTTGAAAAAATGTGCAGGTGATGGAGGGAGGTGGTGCTAGGGGATGGGACAAGCCCTACCTACCCCCATTTTGCAGTAAACCGGGGTTAGTGTATCCAGGTGGTATGGAAAAATGGTGAGGTGCATGAACAGCTCCTCATACCACAGCCCACCCGGGCCACCGTACTCAACCTAGCACACCCACCACTAGAACTCACCTAGGGGTAGAAAAGACTAAAGAAAGAATCTTCGCGGCTTCTTTTTTGGCTAGGAGTGCACAAAGAGATGAGAACTACTGTCGTGGTTGCCTGAGTGTGTCAGGGTGGCAAAAGCCATATAGAAGAAACCGGTCATTCCCTTGCCCATTATCGGGGCCCGTTTGGGGAGAGTTGGACTGGACATCGTTGGGCCCTTACCGAAGAGTTCAGGGGGACATCGAGTGCGTTCTGGTCATCCCTGGACTATGCAACCCGATATCCTGGGAGCCATCCATGAGGAAGGCTACATCAAAACAAATGTGGGGGTTGTTCCTTCTGTCCCAACTAGTCTGGGGCTCCCGAAGGAGATATTGACAGACCAAAGGGGAGTCCATTCATGTCCAAGGTGATGAAAGAACTCTGTGCTCTGCTGAAGATCAAACAGCTGAGAGCGTCAGTCTACCACCCCCAGACAGGCAGACTGGTTGAGCGTTTTAACAAAACCCTAAAATCCATGCTGGGAAGGCGATCCGGGAAGATGAGAGCAACTGGGATCAACTGCTACCGTACCTACTGTTTTGCGATGAGAGAGGTACCTCCAATAGATCTCACGGGTTTTCACCCTTTGAGCTCTTGCTTTCTTACAGACCCGAGGACTGCTGGACATTGCCAAAAGGAGGCCGGGAGAACAACTTTCGATGCCCGACAGGGACCCTGATCGAGCATGTGGGGCCATGAGGGGAGAGAATGAAGGCTGTCTATCCCATGATGCGTGAACACATGGAGACTGCTCAGCGGCAACAGCAAGCCTCCTACAATAGATCTGCTCAACCCAGAGTTTAAGCCCGGAGACCGAGTGCTGGTCTAGTGCCAACCGTGGAATGCAAATTCCTGGCAACCTGGCAAAGGGCCATATGAGGTCATTGAACGTGGGAGAGGTAAACTACAAGGTGAGGCAACCTGATAAAGAGCCTGAGCAGATTTACCATGTTAACCTTTTAAAGAAATTGTACGCCAGGGAGGCGTTGTTCAGCTGTCTACCCCCACAGAGACCAAGGAACCAGGAGAGAATAGGTCCAGGTGGGTCCAAGCCTGTCCCCACATCAACGGCAGATGGCCCTGGGTTGGTGGATGCTAACGAGATGTCTTCTCCTCCCTACCTGGGCACACAAGGTGGTCCAACATGAGATCCGCACCATGCCTGGCAAGCGGTAAAACCAGCGTCCTTACAGCGTGCGGAGGCCGTAAAGTGGTTATTCAGGAGGAGGTAAGGAAGATGCTGGAGCTGGGGGTGTCGAAGGAGTCCCCAAAGTGCCTGGGCAAGTCCCATTGTCCTGGTCCCCAAACCAGGCGGGTCAGTGCGATTTTGTAATGACTATTGGAAGTTAAATGAAGTGTCGGAGGTTTGATGCATACCCCATGCCTCGTGTTGATGACTTGATAGACTCCTTGGGGCATGCTGGCTTCCTAACCACTCTTGACCTCACCAAGGCTACTGGCAGGTGCCCCTGACCCGAGTCCCGAAGGAGAAGGCGGCCTTTACCACACCAGGGGGCTCTACCAGTATACCGGCTCCCGTTTGGTCTCCAGCGGGCCTGCCTTCGTCGACCTGAAGCAAGTCCTGTGTTCCAGTCCGATCCTGGTGGCCTTGGACTTCAAGAAAGGACTTCATTGTCCAAGCGGATGCTTGGAGGTGGGTCTGGGTGCTGTACTTTCGCCCAGGCACATGGCAGTGAGAACATCCGTTCTCTACCTCAGCCGGAAGCTACTTCCAAGGGAGAAAAGAACTATTCCACTGTGGAAAAGGAATGCCTAGCTGTAACCTGGGCCCTGGAATCCCTAGGTTCTACCTCCTGGGGCTGGCGGTTTCACGGTGGTGTCTGATCATGCCCCTCTACAGTGGATGGCCAGGAACCCGGGGAGACTAACAGTAGAGGTTACCAGATGGTTTTGAGCTTGCAGCGTTTAACTTTCTGTTGTTCACAGGGCTGGCAACGGCGGCAATCTGGGATGCCCTCTCCCGGCCCGGCCTTCTTCGCCTCCCCTTCACCCGGCGGGGCGTGGTCTGAGGGAGGGATGTGTGATGTCCCGCGAGAGGCTGCGTCCTGGAGGCGCTACATTCCCCCTGAGATGGCTGCAGTCACGGACAGCTTTGGCTCCATCTGCTGGTGGAGTTGGAAACTCCCACGAGATCCCCAACACACCTGAGACCCGATCAGGGCGGATGAGCGAAGGGCTTTTAAAGCGCAGGGACATAGTTGGTGTCAGAGTGGGGTTTGGGAGACAAGCTCCAAGTTGTGCTCTCAGAGAAGTTACAGACCGTCGAAGTAGCACTTTCCACGTGAAGTACTTGAAGACTGGAATACTTACCGCTGGATTGGCCATGGGCTGCGGCGCTGACTAAAGTAAGGCTGAAGACCGGTTTCCAAGAAGATATTTTCCTGAGGGAATGGGACTATGATTTCACGTTTGAAGAGACATTAAGTTTTGACTGTTGAAAGATCAACCTTATCCTTAGTTA
Organism: Alosa alosa; assembly: GCF_017589495.1. NCBI lineage: Eukaryota > Metazoa > Chordata > Actinopteri > Clupeiformes > Clupeidae > Alosa > Alosa alosa. Next base: position 9,503,285 of record NC_063194.1, read on the forward strand.
CCCTTTTGAACTTGGCATACCTTTTCGTTAATTTCCAAGAACTTTATTAAAAACCTTCGTTGTGTTATAACCTTGTGTCCTTGCACTGCTGAACTGTCCCGCTGAGAGCCGTGTAGCCTCTCATGATATCACAACACACACACACACACACACACACAGCCAGACAGACAGACAAGCAGATGAACAGACAGACACAGAGATACCTACCCTCTCGATGATCTTAGCCATGTACTCCGTGCAAAGGTCCTCCAGGCGGGAGAGGTTGAAGAGGCGCGCGCTCCTCCACACGTGCATCACGTTGTCCTCGCTCAGCAGCGACGCCAGGCTCTTCCCACACAGGCGCTTCAGGCCCGGCAGCAGGTACATGTCAGCCACCCACAGCACCTCGTACACGTTCTCCTGGGACAGCTGCACTCACAGCAGGGCACAGAGAGCATCACTGGCCCTGTTCCACTGTCTACTGACAGAGCAAAGCGCTAACAGCAAGGTTGTGGCTCTGCTAGAGAATGCATGCTAATACAACTCTGCAAATCCCTTTGCATATAGGCATCTGCTTAATGACTATGTACATATATTGACAGATGCAGTGGTCATTCCTAGCTAAGGTCTCCTCTGCACTGTAGCTTAAATGTAGCTTATTGCTGTAAGTCACTTTGGACAAAAGCATCTGCCAAATCAATAAATGAAAATGTAATATCTAAACTACATGACACAATATTTAAGGGATATCTACCTCTGTGTCATCGCTGTAGATATAGTACAGTATTTTGGTGAAGAGTTCATGGGAGATGTTGTGCAAAGTGATGACTGGGATGTGAGGGGCCGAAGGCAGCGTCTCCCCCTCGCTGAAATGATCTTCCAATAAGGCCTTAAAATAGTCACTGCGGCCACAGAAAAAAGGCTGGAAATGGACACACACACACAGAAACAGAGCTCCATTATTAGTTAATAAATATTTAATCAGTTATTTCTGATGACTGCTGACAGAAAACAACAACATCTGTACCCACTTTGTGACACAGGAAGTGATAGCCTTCGACTTGGAAGCATATATCTGGATAACTTGGGAAGTTGTCGGTTTTATCAAATGGAAGCTCACCAAATCCAACCTGCAAGGAGACACAAGATCAATGAAATACTCAAATGCTCTCACTGAACTGTAGTGTTAAATTTAAACCATCTTCAGGATAACTCTCCACTTAGGATTCAGAGTTTCTTCACCAGTTTCTTCACCATCCACCAGGCACACTGCACACTGTCCATATTGACGATGACCATCATTCTACATTCTAATGAACTTTGTACTCAAATGAAGAAAGAATGTGTGAGTAATCAACCCATGGGAATCTCAATGAGGGGTTTGAGCAGAGTAATGTCTGGGACGTGGCTGTGGTGCGGAGAGCTCACCCTGAGTTCAGCCGGCAGAGAACAGTCAGCCAGCTGGGCCATGTCATCCTGGAGCTGACAGCCATGAGGATCCAGAGTCAAAACCTTCACACAGGTACCTGGCTTAGAGGAAACTGAGAGAGAGAGACAGAGAGAGAAGGCACTTCAACTACAGTGATACATTTTATACCCATAACATTTTTCACAACATGCCATATTTCTTTAGTTTATTAGGTTTGAGGTCATTATTGCATTAAGAGATTACACTAAAATGTCAGAAATTAATTTTGATCAAAATAATAATATACTAATACACAATGATTGTTGCTGTTTTACAGTTTTGCATTATGAATCCATCAATTAATCCATCAATCAATCAATCAATCAATCAATAAATCAATTAATCATTCAATCAAATCAGACTTTACAGTAGATAACACGTTATGTGCAAAACAGAAACAACAGAGAAGAATCTTACCAAAGTCATACACCTGCTTGCACTTTGCCTCCAGTTCCTCGATAAGATCTCCCATCTTACACTGCTTAGCCAGCCGCTTCAAATCATCCACATAGCTCACATCAATGTCCAAACGACCTTAAAACACACACACACACACACACACACACACACACACACGTAAATTCAAATACACTCAGTTACACACACACACACACATTCAAATACTCTAAGTTGCGCACACACACACACAAACTCAAATGCACTAGTGTACTAGTTCAGGGTTGCAGTGCTTTTCTTTCAGAATGATGGAAACCTACAGTAGAGGTTTTAGTCTTCCTTATATGTGGCTTGAGGATTAAATGTAGGCTACTGTGATACGGAATCCTTGCACACATTTGATGGCTGTTAAGTACTGTACTGTAGATGGTACACTGTATAAGGTACAGTGACACTATGGACTTACCTGTGTAAAAATACTGCAAGAGGGCTGCAAAGGCAGCAGGGTTTATCTACATAAGGGAAAGAGAAAGAGAAATTTGAGGATGAGTGTGGAATGAATATATTAGCTTATATGGACATCATGCTAAGAGGGAAGTCATAAGGCTTCATTGCTGACCAGTGGGTGTTTGAGGGCGATCATAGTCTTTCCCTTCCACTTGGTCTGGAACATGTGTGTGAAGTACTCGGATCGAGAACCCAGCACACAGCGGTGAGCTCGGAATGTCTCCCCATGGACCAGAAACACCACGTCACTGAAGGGGCCCTGCTCCAACAACCTGGACACAACAAAGAGCTTCTGTTCACATCCGCAAGAACTTGGCACTAACCATGTAGTCGTGTTTTCTATAGCATATTCGTTAACCTGTCGTTCTTTGAACTCTTTAAAAATGTTGGGATATGTCTGTGAAGTGTTTAGCCAAGTTCCATGCGTAGCCTACTGCTTTTAAATTACTTTGAAACATATTTTACAAACAGCCCTCTGTGTACCTGATGACTTGCCTTCACTATTCGCGATGTATACGAAATAGTTCCAGATTTCACCTTTTGTTTTATCCACGCGCACTCACTCACTCAGAGCTGCCTGCTTGACACGCCCACTTGCCTAGATGCGTGCAAGGAGCAGTGAGAGCAGCCGTTCACACAGACAAAGAATGTTATTATTTTAATAAAGTATCGATTATAAAAACGTCGCAAATCGTTTTTTGCGTGAAGGCATCGTGATACCTTTTTAGTATCGATACACCGTGCAACACTAGTGTGTGTGTGTGTGTGTGTGTGTGTGTGTGTGTGTGTGTGTGTGTGTGTGTGTGTGAGAGAGAGAGAGAGAGAGAGATAGATAGAGAGATAGAGAAAGGGAATGAAAGTGTATATGTGAGCGTGGAAGTAGCCTTACGTGTGCAGGAAGTGGTCATAATAGTCCCGTTGCATGGCCTTTGCTGTGATGCGCTTGTACTCCTTCAGCAGGCGGCGTATGGGGTCACTCAGGGATCCATACAGACATCTCTCTCCGTCAAACGTGTTGGCCTCACACTTAGCCCCTTTACATACAGAGGGACCAGAGCCAGGTGTTACGGAGAGGGGAGAGGGGGCGTGGTGATGACAAACAGGAAGAAGGGGAACAGAGGGGAGGAGATCACGAGAGAAAAGACTTACCATTGGCCAACAGATACTGCACCAGCTCCTCGTGTCCACACAGACAAGCATAATACCTGCAGGAAAACCAGTCCACACCCACACACACACACACACACACACACACACGCAAACACACCCACACACAACATCTCCTTAACAGCACTGTTGATGCATACTTTGTGTTGAGGAAGAGCACACTAAAGTGCATATTTGATAGATTGGTGTGGTATGATTAAGAGTGGGCAGAGAAAGTGTGTACTTATGGAAATGTTCTTATTTGTATAAATCCAGGTGTTGAAGGAATGGCCTGTGTGTAAAAGCAGACATTTAACTAGGGCAAAACTTACAGAGGTGTGCTGTCCCATTTGTCTCTGACATTCAGTTCCACATCTCTCTGTTCAACCAGGTGTCTGAGAATGTAAAACATTCCGCTTTACAGTAGGCATGTTGCAACCATTCTGACCTAAACGAACACCTGGAGAATTCTATCTGTGCATGGTGTTTACTTCTCTGAAGTTCCACACATGGACAAAAATCAGCCCCAACCAAAGCTAACTGCATGCTTCTGTGAAACTTGAGAAGTGTTGATTTTCTGTCACACTCAGATGTTCAAGGCCTGAAAACTGAACGACTATTGTGTGTAATAGGCTATAGCCTACACATATACACACACCAACACACAACAAAAGGTGGGTGTGGTCAGCTGTGGTCCAGTTAGGGTCAACCAGTGTTAAGTCTGTTAGACCATCCACTTAATACCTAAATACATTTCAGAAATTCGTGATAGCAAAACCAAGCCCTTGAAACTTCCATGCGTATCTGACGTTAAAAGTCTTAGCTGTCAACACATAACGAATGTTTCTAGACATTGCAACTAGTTTCTAGACATTGTAACTAGGTTGAGCTGATTGCGTGACTTCGCAGCGATACACCATGGTTGAGGTCACTTTTTAGAATGCTGTCTCAAGTGGCATTAAAAGACTGTAGTGCACAACACGAAAAGTCAGGACGTCGTCACACATTTCCAACAAACAGACTGTTTGCACGTACCTCACTCTAGAAATGTCGCCCTTCCTGCAGCTTGTAAACAAATCGGCAGCGTCCATCTCCTTTGAGGATTTAAGGCTCTGAAATGCATTGAAACGGCCTGTCCGTTAGACAGGGATGTATTAAGGGGCAAGAGGCGAACTGCTCACAAAACACAGACGATCGACCTCTCTCTCGAGACTGATTACAGAGGACCTGTCAAAAAGTTGGGTCAAGAGCGTTCCTCTGAAAGTAAACAAGGGGACAGAGATATCTCTAGACGTCACATCGTTTCTTCCTCGTTGATTACAGACTTTTTATGAATGTAGCGCCTCCCAGTGTTGTGGTGGTTAACAGAGGTGCGTACATCATTTCTGTCAGTTGCAAGGGTGCATGTGCGCATACTACTGCATATGGTGAAAGGCTACCCCTATTTGGAAGAAAGTCCCAAGTACATCTCGTCGAGGGCCTTCTTAGTCACATCACTTTTCTTCCCTATTATTATTACGCTTCTGTCATTGAAGTCAATGGCAGCCCATAGAACCATCTGGTAAAAAGTTGTGAAATTTGGCACACTGATTGATGACAGTGCCATGATTAACTTCACCAAGTTTCATGCCGGCACCTAGAGCGCTCTAGCACCACCAACAGGCCAAATTTGGAAGTAGGTTCACGCACGTAACTTTTGTCCAGTTGACCCGATTGTCAAAAATTAGGTATCTATGAATCCTTGGACCTTTGGAATCCTTGGACCAAGAGGTTTCACGCCTCACATAGTTTGTCCGATTTTCAAGAAACTTAGTACATATGATCTTCAGACCAAGCCGAACAAAAGCTATCGAACAGATTTTTCCAATTCAAAGCCGCCAAACAGGAAGTGAGCTCATATAGCAACCCAATTAATCTATAACCAAACTTAGTACATGGAGTCACTCATGACCCCATTAGGAGGACACTCAAGACATTTGGTGACCTTTGACCTCTAGGATCTGCTGCAATTAGCAGAAATGCACTTTGGCTTACAACGTATTTGGAATTAATACTTAGTGTATTTTAATACTGTTCAGACTGAGACATAGATATGTCTGATTTTTGAAGCCATATTACTAGTGGTGTCTGGTAATACTGTTGGATGTCCTTAGGCCGACCCAACTCATCGTAATCGATTTGGCCGTCATATTAGATTCAATCAAAAACACTAAAAAGTTTTCACAGGTTACAAAATTTCATCTGATCTTCACCAAAATTGGCACAGACCATGTTCTGACCATGCCTGACAGAAGCCTTGCTTTTTGTAGCCATATCTAAAACCGTTAAGTAAGCCAGTAACAGTCAATTGAAATTGAAGGGGAAGCCGCCAAACAGAAAGTGAGGTCATATCTAGGCAACCCTTGCATGTATCATAACCAAACTTGAAACATGGACTTGACCCCATTAGGAGGACACTCAAGAAATTTGGTGACCTTTGACCTCTAGGGGGTTCTGCAATTAGCAGAAATGCACTTTGGCTTACAACTGTTGGCATGTTTGGAATTAATACTTACTAGTAGTGTCTTTTAAGGGTTGTATCAGCGATGGCGGGGTAACGTCACTTCTGTTGATGTTCAAACAAAACAGAGAGCTAGCTCGCTACTCCCTACCCTTCTCTCCCGTGCAATTGAAACTCTTCTGAACGGGCATCTTGTCAGTTATTGGTTGGAACACTTTATTTTGCCTTTGAGTGGTTGGCAACACTTGTTGGTAGCAATTGTTTTTGTGTGCAGATCTCAGAGCTTAGGCTGCCTACAGAGACACGTTTTTTTGACGCCTGCTTATGGGGCGGGCAGCTAGTGGATCATTAGGAAAGATTAGATGAATGTGATCATTTATGTTTGGGCATTTTTTGGGCCTGCAATCGCTGATACAACCTTTAATACTGTTCAGACTGAGCCATAGATATGTCTGATTTTTGAAGCCATATTGACAAGCATTCACCCAACACAGCCAATCGAAATCTGCTGTGATGCCGCCAAACAGAAACCGACCTTATGTCTCAGGCAATCTTTGCTAGCTAGACATGAAACTTAACTCCGACAGATTATGGCCATGTGTCTGATGTAACAGCATTGAGTTGCCAAGGCAACTTCAGCCTAACTGCTTGCCCCCCTCATTGCTGCTTGCAGCTACATTTAAAGCTTGATATTTGTAGAAATGTATTTGAGAAAAACCTTTAATTATTGCAGTTTTTGGTGTTCATTCACAAACATAGTGTTCACACTAGTTTACTTTTGTACTAATAAATATATAAACCCACTATTCAAAATAAATACCTTTAACCTAGCTAACACCTTTAATTTAGTATCCACTGTTGTGCCCTTTAGCAAGGCACTTAATCCCAAATTGCTCTAGGGACAATGTGATCCCTTGTAATAGAGTTGACATATTTAAGTCACTCTATACAACAGTGTCTGCTAAATTAATACATTTATGATTTATTTATTAATCAGTTGGTGGTCTGTTGCCATTGTTTATTTAAGTTAGATTAAGTCACTTTATGCTTAACATGGAAATCGTCCAATGTGCTTTTAATGATGTAAGTGAACTTGAACTGGAAAACATTGAATATGGCACATACTGTAGGCCTACATCAACAACAGAATAAAATGGCCCTGTGGTTTTCTGAATGAAGAAATACAAATCATTAGCGTTGAAACGGTAAACTATTTATATTGAACACACACACACACACACACACACACACACACACACACAAGGACACACACACACAAGGACACACACACACACACACACACACACACACACACACACACACACACAAGGACACACACACACACACACGTATGTACACAGTACACAAGATTCCTTGTGTCTTTCTTTTACATGCTAATCTAACAATAGCTGCCTTCTCAAGAGCCACACAGCTGGGTGTCACTCTCTGTCAGCTCTGGCCAGGTTGCGTCTCAGCATCTGGATCTCCAGGCCGAGCTTCTCTCGCTCCAGGTGCAAGTTGTCCCTCTGCAGCCCCAGCACCTCCACCATCAGGTGCTCCACTACCGGGGGGAAGATCACCACGGGAGCTCCTGCAAATGAACACCGAAGCACAAGTTGATAACACAATGAAAAACGTCAGGGGGGATTCAGTCACATTCATCCAAAAGAATGTCATTGTCAACAGTCTATCTAAAGTTAAAAGTTAAAGCTGACTGCGTTTAACAAACTCTTTTAGCCAGAACGGCAAAGACTTGCATTGGATTGACCGATAGTCAGTCAATGATGTCACCACTGCTCCAGCTCCACCACACCTATCCTATTAGATTGCTCATCCAGCACATTTTTAATATGCTTCTTTTTTTATATGTTAATTTCTGTAATGCTTGAATTGTTGATAGGGGTTAACAGAACAAAACCTGACAACAGGTCCATGGCATTACCGGCAGGAAATTACATAATTTTTTGGTTTAACAATAATCTGGAAAGCGTTACTGAATTTAAAAACAATGTTTTAATGTATTGCAGAGTGGCTAACAGCATTTAAGATGACACTGCTTGTTACCTTGAAACGGTAGTACTTCATAGACACCATGTCTTGGTGTAATGATGCCTGGCTGGTTGCCCCCTGTGCTTGGACCATACGGCATATTTCCATCCTGTATAGCGGGACTGTATGGTTGCGGGCCGGGTCGCAGGTCGCTCCTAATGCTTGGATATGGTGACTGGTTGCCTCCAAAGACCGAGCCACGAGATGGTTGGTTGCTCATTGACATAGGGCCTTGTGGGAGTGGTTCAAGGGGTGGCAGTTCGCTTTCAGGAATTGGTTCCTGGGCACCAACAAAGCCTCGTGGCTGAAGAGCATCATGACCTGGCACTTGGCTTCTGGGGAAGACATTCCATCCAGTGTGCCCAGGACAACTCTTCTCACAGCGCAACACCACCTCAACAGGGTAATGATCGCTCACTCTCAGCGCCTGTAGATGTTGTATGTTTGTTGTAGACATTAAGAGTATCTCGGACCAAGCGGGGGTGAAACATGCTACATCACCGATTTCAAAATTTGAAACAACTCAGGGGGAATTATGACACCTTCATTGTTTTAGGTAAAAAAAAAACTTAAAAAAAAAGTCCCAAAATTGCATAAAATGTTGACATCCCTCCTGTCAAATTTAACCACAGCAAAGTAACAATCCATATCATCAAAGGTCCATCCAAGGCTAGTTTAAAACAGTTACAAGGTGTGACGGGTGTCAGTCCAGGACTGCACATGTCCACTATGTCACACACCTTTTGGTGAATACCCAAAATATAGCAATATTTATACCTGAAAATCTCCAATGAGCAACCTTTTTTCAAAATTATGTCATCTGTCATCTGAGGACATTGTAAATGAAAGGCAAAAATGCTGTGCCTTTTTATAATTTTTTAACCTCCTAAATAGATCCAGACAGAGAGTTCAAGTACATAATATTATCATTTATGGTGGACAAATTATGATATATTGTCATGTCAACTGATCAAACCCAAATTAGATGTAATGTCCTAAGTGCAATATATTCCTTAAGGTAGCTCAAAATGACATCTTGAGGTGACATAAACCAGCACACCCGTAGGTCCAATTTTTGTAAAAGTGATCTCTCCAGCATAGGCCTATCTCAGGGCTAGAAACAGTCACTTGGAATCAAAGCAAAACTAAGATTTTGGAAGCCAAAGATCAAAGGTCAAGGTCACTGTGACCTTATGTTCATCCCATTGTAGTGAATAAACCTCTAAAAACCCTTGACATAATTTCAAATGTGATACAAATATTCACTTTGACTCACAGATCCCTAATATTTGAATTTGGTGGTCAAAGGTCAAGGTCAAGGACCTCGCATTCTTGATAAAAAATTTTTTTATCAGAAATGCCTGTAGGGAGGTTTTTCTCCTCAAATGTGGTACAATCTTTCACTTGCACATTCTTCATCCCATAGCAGGAGGGACATCACCATTTTATGCAATTTTGGGACTTTTTTTTTAGGTTTTTGGCCTACAACAAGGAGGGGATCCTAACTCTCCATGCGTTGTTTGTGCTATTTTGGCATTTTGAGTTTTAGGTGGACCCTTCAAACTGGCAGTTTCATCAAAATAAGAGACGTAGCATGTTTCACCCCTGCCTGGTCCTCTCACAGGCACATTCTTAAACAGGGAAGATGATTGTATCACAACTGTTCTGAAATGAATCGCAAATTAATCAAACGAAGATGACAAAGGCTGACACAGAAGGCCTATCAAGTGTCAAGTGACTATGTGTGTAATATGTGGACTAGTGTTACTAACTGATACTTGCCATGTCCTCTGTCAGGTTGAATGCAGTGTGGAAGTTGAATGAACGAGCAGATCCAGGGACCACAGACTCCAGCATGTCCTGCCCATACACCACAATCCTATTGGCCAGTATAATGTGCACATACATGTCTATGATGTACATGGGTATTACAGACAGACAGACAGACAGACACACACACACACACACACACACACACACACACAGGTAGGTACAAACCGGTCATATGTGTGCGTATTTCCTGTGTTGGCAGTGGTGTCCACATCATCTCCAATCAGCCAATGGAAGTTCTTATCACTCCGGATGCGAATGTTGTGGAAGTCTCTCTCCGACACATAACTTCCATCCGCATTGAAGTCCCCTAGAATCATAACATTCTACAAGATGAAGTAAATAGATAAGAGACACACGTAAGATACTTGTGAAATATGTAAGGTTACTAAGGTTATTAAAAAAACTATTGTATTTTTTCACACGGATCTCTTGTTTCTAGAAGTCACCAAGTACTATTGGTACGAAAAAAAAACATGAAAACAATCAGTACTACCTCATTCAAGTTGCTGCAGCCAACATCTAGAGCAGCCAGGCAGCTACAGTGCTACCCTCTGGGTGCATGATTTTATAGATGCCCCCAGAGTGTAGCACTGTAGCTGCCTGGCTGCTCTAGCTGTTGGCTGCAGCAACTCGAGCTAGGTAGTACCGATTTGTTTTTTTTTGTTTGTTTGTTTTTTGGCTGGAGTTCTGTAAGTCTTAGGGGTCGCAATAAGATACACATTGCCTGAAGACTCACATCTGTTTTCCACTTCCTTCGGACAGCCAAGAACACCTCATAGAGTTCATCGAGCTCTTTGAGTGAATCGTCTGGCTTAGTGTGGACCGGCATTAGAACCAAGTCCTTCAAAACTGTTAAAGAAAGATGTAAAATATAAAGTTAAACATAAAGGACTATCTATCTATCTATCTATCTATCTATCTATCTATCTATCTATCTATCTATCTATCTATCTGAGAAAGAGAGAGATATATAGATAGATATCTTTCTCTCTCTCTTTAACACACAAACACACACACACACACACACTGTGACACACTTTATTTGAGAAAATATCTGTATGCAAATTAAACATTTAATCTGAACAGAATGTTCAGAAATAACATTAAGAAAGACAGTTAGACACACCCAGAGCTATTACACCAGCAGACACAGGACAGGTAAATACAAAGACAATAACAATATTTGAACACACACACACACACACACACACACACAGTGTGTTTATGTTCACAACTCTGTGGACTTGAAAACATTCCAGACCAATGACAGTATCATGTTACACATGCGTGGGATGTGCAGACCTGTCTATTTAAACAGGACTGGCTTGCACAATATTGAGGTTTATTCTGCATTCAACACAGTGTGCACTGTCACAAACACACATACACACACACTTTTTAGAAATGCGGAGGGTCAAACGGCATACAGCACCTGTGTGATGTGATGTAAAGCGCAGTATGTAAGGCTCCCGAGCAAAAGCATCGTGGTCTCCCTCCTGGGAATCCTCGTACTGATAAGACCCCACCAAATCTACCAAATCATCCCTAAAACAGGAGGGGGTGTAGATTTCAGTCATGCTAAGCTGCATGGAAGGTACTGTATGATAGGAGAGGGATAATAATATGAGCTGTGGGGGAAATACTCACCTAAAGAGGAAGAGGAACTGCTCCTTGTATCGTGTCCTGCCCAGACGGGTACTAAGCTTCAGAGTGTAGTGGTGCTCTGTGTTTACCCTGTCAGTCATGCAACACAGCCAGTGTAATGCGTTATGAATTATGACATGCCCACTTGCTATTATGCAATGTAAATTTAATGGAAACGATTTGCATAATGTTAACTAACAGAGATAGACAGATAGATGGAAAACAAATGGCCATATGTTTATGTATAACTTAATAATATATCATTCTTTGCAATAGTATTGATGTGTGACTTCAGTGTCTCTTACCTATTCAGCTCTTTCAGAAATATTTCCACGGAATCCCCACTCACATCTGTCACCTCCAAAATCAGGATGATGTCATACCGAGACACAATCTGAGGTGTAGCAATGACAAAAACTCATGACGTTTCAAAGATGAAGAATCATAACACACTATCTCACCTTGGGAGTGTGCTATGAAAGCAGAGAGCAAACCTTACAGACGCAAATGATAGATAATAAAGATAATGACACAGTTCATGTCCTGAGGACAATTATACGCAGACAGACACTCAGGTGACGCCGTGAAGCATAAACAAAGAGATTACCACACCCAGCATTCAGCATTTGCTAGGAAATGTAACAGTCATGTATATCTTGTAAGCTTTGTTTCTCTACTGTACATGTACCCCGAACCGGTTCCTTTGTGATGCAACGGAACATAACAAGCAGCATAACTTGTTATGTGATTACATACCACAGCTACTAAAATGTCATGTTCCCGATGAACAAGCATGCCTCAGCTTGAGAAAAAAACAATAGGTTCCACTATTACATAAGATCCACTTTGGACTAACACGTAAAATATATGAAAACATATCCGAATGAGAAAAATAAGAGAATATGGGAATATTATTTTTGGACGACAGCACTGAAATTAGACGGAAACAACATCTGACACAAGTAGATGATAAATTATGTGCGAGTGTAAACACATAAGCCATGTCTGATGCACACACTGATACAAAATGTAAAGCTCCAAAATCCATTACCCTCACAAGTGTAGACAAGACTTCTGGGTCGGACACTTTTTTCACTCCAAATCGCTGAACATTGAAAGAAGCAATCTTCATGGCTTCTGAAAAGCAATTATTCCTTATTACAATTGCCAACAAAGTGGTCTAACAGCACTGTCAAAACGGTGTTTTACATTTAGCAATTTCTGCCAATAATGAACTTTGATTAGCAGCTTTTAGGAATTAACACTGATTAACGGAGAACAAAGGATTCAGTGTGCTAAAATATGATCTTACCTATTTGTAATGTTAAACTACATGCATTGAAATGTATGGACTTACTGAGTGAAGATGGAACAGAGGTCTGGAGAGCAGTCAGCGAGATGAGATGGAAACACACAAATGAAGGCGTGATAGTAGTGACAGACATGAAACAGGCTTTTCCGGGTAATCATAACAGTTGCTCTCTCTCTCTCTCTCTCTCTCTCTCTCTCTCTCTCTCTCTCTCTCTGTGTCTCTTGGTATCTCTCCCACAAACACACACACACACACACATACACACACACACACACAAACACACACACACACACATACACACACACACACAAACACACACAAACACACACACACACACACACACACACACACAAACACACACACACACACACAAACACACACACACAAACACACACACACAAACATACACACACACACACACACACACACACACACACACACACACACAAAAACACAAACACACACACACACACACAAACACACACACACACACACACACACACACACACACACACACACACACACACACCCCATTTCACTCGAAATTATCTGTAAAAAATATATTTTCTGTCTTCTTTGTGGCTGTTTCTATGAAATAAGATGACTGATGTGAAAATGTAGCAGGACTGAAGCAGGACTCATAGCCTGTTTAAGCTCAGACTATATCCGTACACACACTAATTGAGACACTTTAATTTCACTTTCTGTGTTGAGTTTGAAAGTCGTGATGACGCGTACAGGTTGGAAAATATCATTGGCATGTTTACAGTTCCCTGCAGCTTGTTTTGCTTGTCTTGTCAGTGACCAGAGTGTTTGTCATTTGCAAAAGCTATCACAGGAGGAAGGAATGCATTTGATCAGAAGCAAGTAGGTAGTTGTAAGTAAGTTTACTTGTGCCATAATGTTTTTATATTTCTCCACCACAACGCCAGTTGGTGATTGCCCAAAACGGTTTTGCCTGGTTTCAGTTTGACTTAGAAGTGTTACAGTTTTTTTCAACTGCTTACACACAAAATCTTTTCTCGTCACACAATTTTCTAAACATGTCATCCAAACATCATAACCTCACACCAAATCTGCAAAACCATACACTAATTCTCAATGTTTGACTCAGTTTTCAATGTACTAAAACACATTTTGCAAAACACCACACTCAATTTTCTACTTAACACACAAAAATCTAACAGGAAGTAACTTGATTTAGTTTTTCAAACACAACCTATCAAAATGCCACACTAAATCACCAGTGCTTCACTCCCACTCATCACATGTGCAAACACTCATCACTTTATTGAACACCAACGAATCATTGGCTTAGTATAGGCCTATAAATAGGTCAAATGTCAAGATGTCTGTTTTGAACAATGGATGACAACGCAGAAAGAGCCAGGAGAGGTGGAGGTAGAGGCAGAGGACGAGCACGAGGTGTTGGGGTTCGAGGAGGAGGAGTTGGAAGAGGAGGAAGGGGAGGAAGAGGAGGAAGAGGAGGAAGAGGACGAGCTGGACGAGTTGGACATGGAAGAGGACGAGGGCAAAGAAGGGAAATAAGGAGAGCCGTCTCAGATGAGATTAGGGCTACATTGATTGATCATGTGATCAACCATGGGTTGACCATGAGGGAGGCTGGACTGAGGGTCCAGCCAAATGTAAATCGATTTACGGTGGCAGGCATTATCCGAACATATCGAAATGAGAACAGGTATGCAACGACTGTATCTACAGTAATATACTGTACACATAATAGTTATTTCAGCACAACTGAAAAATGCATACAATAGTAGTTCTTACTGTACTGTATCATGTTACTGTACTGCATTTCATGAATCATGAATGGCCAGTGTGGTGTGTTACAGTATCATATACTATGGTACAGCTTACTGCAGGAAGACATTTTTGACTATATGACATAGCACACATTCACTATGTTTATGAATCTTCTACAGAGTGGAAAGGCAAAGGAATCGTGGAGGGCGAGGGCGCAAATTCACCGACGAGCAAGAGACCGAAATCATAAATATGGTTCTGGCAAATAATGTGATTAGAATCCATCAGATCCAACACTATATTATAAATGATGCAACTGTTTTCAATAACATTGTTACAGTAAGCTTGTCCACAATTCATCGTGTCCTCCAGAAGAATCAGTTGCGCATGAAACAGCTATACAGGGTCCCATTTGAAAGGAACTGCGACCGAGTGAAGAACCTACGTCATGACTTTGTGGATGTATGTATGCAAAACCACTTCCAGTACATTTAGAATTGCACCTACCGAGCCAGATTACATGTAGTGTCTTGGTTTTTGCACATGTGTGTGTCTATATATCTGTATATATACTTTTGTCTCTTACAGAGAATTTTGGAGATGGATGCAGATGGAGATGTCCTCCATGAATATATATATATAGATGAGGTGGGCTTCAACTTGACAAAAACTAGAAGAAGGGGGAGAAATATCATTGGACAAAGGGCCATTTTGAATGTCCCTGGGCAACGTGGGGGAAACATTACAATGTGTGCTGCCATCACAAATAATGGTGTCCTGCATCACCATGCAACACTTGGCCCCTACAACACTGCTCACATCATAACTTTTCTGGATGCAATTCATCGCATACTTGTTCCAGGTCAGCAGAATCAAGATCAGCAAAGATTTGTGGTCATATGGGACAATGTCAGCTTTCATCGGGCCCATCTGGTCCAGAACTGGTTTGTCACCCATCCTCATTTCTCTGTTCTGTACCTGCCTCCTTATTCTCCATTTCTCAATCCAATTGAGGAATTTTTCTCCACATGGCGCTGGCGAGTATATGATCGTCGTCCCTATGCCCGCATTCCACTTCTCCAGGCAATGGAGGAAGCATGTGGCGACATTGACGCTGTCTCTATTCAAGGATGGATGCGCCATGCAAGAAGGTTCTTTCCTCGGTGTTTAGCGAGAGAGAACATAGCATGCGACGTGGACGAAGTATTGTGGCCAGACCCAGCCCGGAGGAGAGATGAAGCCTAGACACACACCCAACCCCCCAACTCCTACCCTGTGCCCAAGCAACACACACACACACACACACACACACAAATACAGTAATCATTTTGTTTACAGTATAAGTATTTGTTTGAAATCAGCTTTTTCCTGGATGTGTTTGGTTTCTGTCCAACTACATGTGGTAGTTGGATTTGTTTTATGTGCTGTACAAATATTGTATTCAATGCAGCAAATGATTTGGAAAAAAAAAATATTTTTGGTTTCAATTCTGCTTATGTGTGTTGTGAGTATATTTCACCTTTTCTCTGCAGTTTTATATAGAAATAAACATAGAATTCCATGAAAGACAGAAGTGCTTTAGGTTTTGAACAACAGTGTGTACATGATGTATCCAAAATGTCATATTATGACAAAAGTGTTTGTAATGTGAGGCGAATGTTTGCTTTAAACATGTGTTTTTGACATTTTGAATGTTGTGTGTCATTTTGCTGGAGATTTGAGGCATTTGGCATTTTGTGTGAGCAATTGTTGATTTTGTGTGTGGAGTTTTGAGAAATAGACACAGAGTTTTGAAAACGTGTGTAAACAATTGTAAAAAACTGTAATTGGATTGTGCCAGTGTGAGACCTGACTTGACATGTTGGCAAATGGTGAGAGGTCTATAAGTTTTTCCCAATCACTTTAATGCTTGTGTCAACTCTGACATCATGTTTTCAAAACAATTTCTAAACACACAGTTCTAAACACAAGCACTCTAGCCACATTTTGCTTGCAAAAGAGTCTAACACTCTCAAAGCATTTAAAACATGCACAAACTGTGGAACAGCATCCCCACCTTCATCAGATTCGCCCCTTCAGTTGACTCTTTTAAATCCCAGCTCAGAACATACCTTTTCTCTCTAGCGTTTCCCCATTCATCTTGACCGGAGCCCTGCTTGTACTTGTGCCTCTTTCGTGTATTGGTATGGTCTGCATTATGATGTGTTTTTGTATGGCCTGCCTCTGTTTTATTTGTTATATGTTATATGTTTGCTTCCCACCGGTCTCTGTAAAGCACTTTGGTTGATGCAAGTCATGTTTAAACGTGCTATATAAACAAATCTGATTGATTGATTGATTGATTGATGCAGCAAAGGCAAAATTTGCTTTCAAACAATGCATCTTGTAGTCAGAGTTGGGCACAAATAAATCAAAAACTATTTTGTTACAAACTACAAATACTAGCTTACGAAATGTAACAAAGCTAGATGTACTGCATAGCGGTACAAAATATGACCGCCGCTCAGTCCTGTATCCATTCCGCGAGAATAATTCACACTTGTCAATTTGTCTCCATCTTATACTCCATCCTAGCCTGGCTAGCGCCACCACTTCTCAATGAGACGTGGTCTGGGAACCAAATGTTCATTTTCTCGTATTTGAAAAAAATGCCCAGATCCGTTTATTGGGTGCCACGGATGTCTATCAAATGCGTCTGTGCATAGCTCATCATCGTCTTGCTTTCCCCCCTGTTCTGTGATTGGTTCCCTATCTCAGGCGAAAATTTGAATCCTAAACCATGCTCTTTCTTACTTGAAACTCCTTTGTTGAAATGCAAGAAATTGAACACTGAGATGACAGTCAAAAGAGACAATTACAGTGCTGTTATCAATTTGCTTGGTATAACCGCATTTATGTTTCACAAATACACCAAAAATCAAACTAGCCTCCATAACTCAACCAATGCTAACGGTAACATTATTTTACATATCATGGACCCAAAACTATATATATATATATATATATATATATATATATATATATATATATATATATATATATATATATATATATAAAATATAACATTATAACATAATGTGGATATAACATTAAGCTGGTGTAAGATTAATACCTGCAGTAAAAACCAAGCAATGGAAATATATGTCATGTGGAAATGATCCTACCCTTATTAGACATTCTCTGCCTAAACTGGCCTACTCATGTTTTGGAAGTAAGTGAGTAACAAGTCTAGTAAAGTGTCGCTGCGCCATCTGGTGGACAAACTACTTAACGTCAATACAGGAAATGCAACCTGTATGCATGCATGTGTGTGTGTATATGTGCGTGCATACGTTTGTGTGTGTGTGTGTGTGTGTGTGTGTGTGTGTGTGTGTGTGTGTGTGTGTGTGTGTGTGTGTGTGTCAGTTATAATGCATGCTTAAGAGAGTATAATGTATAATTTCAAAACGTGTTTCTCCAGTCATATTTTAAAGCCACTGGGAAGTCAGGAATTGTTGTGCAATCTGTTCTTGTGACTTGTGATTAGCAGTGAGGCTTTCTGCAACCTCACAGATTTATTGACTTTAATGACAGAGTTTTAAAACCAGCTATGCAGTGGCCCTAGAGGTGGGTGTGACTAAATGTCATTTCATTTGCATTCAAATTGGAATGTGGAATGCAGATGAGAACACAGTGTGGTAAACTCTCCCTTAGAGAAACCCCTAGAGGGTAACAGAGGGGACTGCCAGGTTGAGAGGGGGGCCCTACAGAGTACCTGAACAGAACAGCTCTGACTGGTTTGTCCATGACAAACATGTCATCATGTTACTCCACGGGACAACACACATAAACCACACACATGCATACACACCCACCCCTCAACAGACATAGACGCTTCCTCTTCAGAATTCCACATCAGAGGAACAGGCAAACTCGCCTCTCTGTCTCTGTCTCTGTCTCTCTCTCGTCTCTATCAGCCATGAGTGCGCGACGCAAACGCTTCAGTGGCAGCACCCAGAACTTCAGCAGTCGCTCTCTGGGGTCTGACTCTGGCCTTGGTTTCAGTGCTGGCTCGCTGGGCACTACCTACCCGGCGTGGGGCTTCTATGTGGGTAAGCCCATCACAGCTGTGTCCGTGAACCAGAGCCTGCTAACGCCTCTGAACTTGGAGATCGACCCCACTATTCAAGCTGTGCGCATGCAGGAGAAAGAACAAATCAAGAAACTCAACAATCGATTTGCTTCCATTATTGATAAGGTAAGTACCTGAGCCTAAGTGTGTCTGTGTGAGTGTTAGAGCCTACCAAACATTAGCTCAGGCATTGCCCATTTGGGTTACACTTTACTTGACAGTATCGACATACAAGTGTAATGCAATGTAATATTGTAATACATGTAAGAGTGACATGACACTGTCATGAACGTGTCATAAACAAGTCATAAACATTTATGACATAACGCTTCTGTTTTTCACTTGTCTCTCTTTTCTACTCCCCTCTCTCTTTCTCTCTCTCTCTTTTTCACTCCTCTTTTATACTCTCTCCATCTCATCCTCAACTCCCACTCCTAATCCACCTTGCTGTCCCTTCCACACACACACACATACACACACACACACACACACACACACACACACATACACACACACACACACACACACAAACACACACACTAGGTGCGGCAACTGGAGCAGCAGAATAAAGTGCTGGAGACCAAGTGGCAGGTGCTGCAGAAAGGCGCTCGTCCTCCCTCTAAGTGCGAGCCCCTGCTCGACTCCTACATCCAGACCCTGCAGGCACAGTTACGGCAGCTTGCAGTGGACAAACAGTACCTTCAAAGAGAGCTTGAGAGGGTTCATGTGGAAGTGGGGGACGGGAAGCAGAAGTGAGTCACCTAAGTCATAGCTTATACCTGAAACATGAAGGAATTCCTCACATACTCAACATGACAGAATGCTCAGAATGCAGCAAACAATCTTGAAGTTCAGCTCTGGTTTGGTGAAATGTGTTTTGACATTGATGGCACTGTCTCACCTCACCTGTTTGCAGGTATGAGGAGGAGATCAACAGGAGAAATGGAGCAGAAAATGAGTTTGTCATCCTGAAGAGGGTAGGCGCATAATACACGCATCAACACCAACACCAACTAACACCAGCAGCAGCAAACTCTCAACATCTCTGGATAGATCTAATAAGCACAGTTTGCCACACTGTCAAAGCTTCTGTAATGCCTTCTCTGTGTCCAGCCACCCATTTGTGCTGATATGTCTTAGGATGTAGATACTGCGTACCTGAAACAATCTGATTTGGAGGGGAAATGGACCAGCCTCACCCAAGATATAAATGTGTTCAAGACATTGTATGAACAGGTAATAGCATTTAAACTATACATCTATAATTCTTATATTTTTAGTCATAGTAGTTCATACCATTAATCATAAGTCTTGCTCCATACTATTGCAGTCTGCCAAATTTATAGCACCTACAGAGTGGGCCAAATGATATTTATCCTTCCCATTCTCAATTTCTCCCTTTTTTGTCTCTCTCTCTCTCTATCTATCGATTTGTCTATCTATCTATCACTCTCTGTTTTTAAATGAAATTCAACAAAAAGATAAGTAAGTTAGACTGAATAAAACCTCTATGTTCTCTCTGCTGGTTGATGCCCCTGCGGTCAGGAGCTCAGTGAGCTGCAGGCTGAGTTGCAGGACATCTCAGTAATCGTTGAGATGGACAACTCACGAGAACTGGACATGCAGCAGATTGTGTGTGACGTGAAGGAACAGTATGAGGGCATTTCCTTACGCAGCCGCAAGGAAGTTGAAATCTGGCACCAGACCAAGGTAAGAACACACACACACTACAGCACAACAATGCACCATCTCTTATACTCCTGCTCTCTCTCTCTCTCTTCTCTCTCTCTCACTCTCTTTCTCTCTCTCTCTCTCTCTCTCAAAACTGTTAATGAGCTGCAGTCTCTGTGTGTGAATAGTTTAATCAGATCTCGGCCCAAGCTGACCAGTCCTCAGAGAAGCTGAGGATAGCCAGACAGGAGATTTCTGATATCAAGCGCAACCTCACATGCCTGGAGAATGACATCAACAATGCAAAAGCACAGGTGAGAGAGCGCCTGTCACCATAGCAACCCCTCGGAACAGAAACTACAACAGAAATGTATAGACACAACACAGAGTATCAGCACTTCCATATATGAATAGACTAGAGTTAATCATGAGCAGTCTTACTCTCCCGTCTGCATTCACCAGTTGTGATGGGACTATTTGTGTATTTACAGTAATTAATCATAAAACATGAAGACTTCTCCTTTAGGGTTTTAATGACTATGAAATTAAAAATCAAGACTAGATAAAACAAGGAGGAAAAGTGACAATATATAGTTTACAGGATATAATGCACTTCAGCTTTATTTAAAACTATCCTCAAAATAATATCAATATTTTCAGCCAAGAATGTAATAAGTGTACTAAAACAATAACAGCTCTGATGGTGTAGTGTGGTGTACTCTGTTTTTGCAGCGTGCCTACCTGGAGGCCCAAATTGCGGATTCAGAGAACCAGGGGGAGGTGGCAGTGAAGGATGCCCAAGCCAGAATCCGAAACCTAAAGAAAACCCTTCAGGAAGGAAAGCAAGACATGGCCAAGCAATTGCGTGACTACCAGGAGCTTATGAATACCAAACTGGCACTGGATATTGAGATTGCCACCTACCGTAGTCTACTGGAAGGAGAGGAAAGAAGGTCAGATATAAAAATAAGAATGAGACAAATTCTATTGTTAAATGATTATTGATATATTATTATTATTATTATAATTATTATTATTATTATTATTATATGTTTTGATAATTGTTTTGCTAATATGTTTTGCTCATTTTTATTATTTCATTTTGTGTTGATATTATTTCACAGGATTGGAAAGGACCATACTGTCACTGTCCAGACAACCTGAGTTCATGCAAGAGTGAGATATTGAGTTGCAGATTTGTTGTCGATATTTGCCTTGCACGTGTGTGTGTGTGTGTGTGTGTGTGTGTGTGTGTGTGTGTGTGTGTGTGTGTGTGTGTGTGTGCGTGCGTGTGTGTGTGTGTGTGTGTGTGTGTGTGTGTGTGAGAGAGAGAGAGAGAGAGAGAGAGAGAGAGAGAAAGAAATTTGTGTCTGTTTCATTCTAGTTTTCTCTCTCTCTGATCCAGCCCACCCGCTCAGATCCCGCAAGAAGTCAACATCAAAAGTACTCATCAAAGTTATTGAGGACAGTGTCTCAGAATGCTGAGTTATAGAGACTCAAGACAGTCATACCTCCAGGCAGGCACACACACTTCACACACACACACACACACACACACACACATTTCTACATTCACATTATTGAATACAGTACACTGAATGCATTCAATTTTCATTGCATGTTTAGATCTTCACTATATTTAGCTGTAACCGGGTTGTTTCAATACAAATAAACTGTCTGTATGACAAAAGATTATTATATGAAGGTTACTCACTGTGTACAGAATATTTTCTTGGTATCCTTGAAAGTTTGGAAAAACACCTTTGACAAACACTCTACATACTTGATATGATCGCAGAGAATGAATATGCTTGTGAGTCTTCTAATTCCTTGTGTCCTTTACCACACCTAAAGTTGACAAAGAGAGGGAGGGGTAGAGTAAATCAACAAGGCAGCAGTGATCATACCCATGGAAGGAGAATCTCTGCAGGTACACCACAGAACAACCCATGACAGAAGACAGTGATGCAGCCTTGGGGGTGAAACCTAAGTAAGATTGTCAAACGGCCCTGATGCACCAGTGGAGGGGTTATTACATCTTGTAAGTTCACAGAAAAAAATGCACTTATGAGGTGTAACAGCCTCTCCGCTGGATGACCCTCTGCTATATGCTGTTTGTTCCATTTTAATGTGAGAAAGTGACAGAGAAAAAACTGTAAATGGTGGAGGCTGTAGTATTTTTGCTTGTGGGCAACCGGTTCCATGTGCACTGGTTGGATGATCATGACTATTTGCCTATTGATGATTTGCCTATTAAAGTACTCCAGAAAAAATATCACTGAATGTACCCAAACAACAATACTCAACACTGCTAAGCAACAGTGCTCAAAAGGTTTCACAGCCATAGATAGACAAAAAAATCTAAGATAGATTTATTTATTTATTTATTTACTTTTAAATTGAGCATTCAGTAGCACAACTAGTCACAGATTGGGCCCAAGTGCCCACGGGGACCCATGTTTGAGTCCGACCCGGGTCATTTCCTGATAACAGAGGGAGACTGGACTTCCAGAAGTCCACTATCATCTCTGAGGTCTTTGAAGTGTTCAGCTGCAGATGGCTCGACCAACACCATTTAACAAAATCCTCCACCAGGCTCCTGCACTCTCCCTCCTGTCCCTTCCTAGTACACCATTCATTTGCAGTGTCGGCAGAGAACTTCTGCATGTGGCATGCCTCTGAGTTGTAGGCTAACTGATGCTGGGGGTGTGAAAGCCCAGTCCTCTGGCTCATGTCCTACTGACCACATTCTCAGAGCCTGATAAGTTGGCGAAAACAAACCTGCCTTCAGAGAAATCAATGTGATTCTCACAGCACCACTCCCCATGTCTAGGTGAAAGTAGGCCTAGATCAGGGCTCTCAAGTTTTGAGGACAGGCAAGAGTGACATAACCTGACCCTAGCCAGATGAATTTCCGCCTTAGCTCCGCCTAGCTTCACTCACATCCATCTGGGACCTCTTCCATTGAGAGTGATTTCTGCAACCGACTTTATGGTTCAGCCAATCAGGAGTTTCATAGATGTGACATAGCGTAGAAGCGACTGTGAGACTGTTATTAGCGTCACGGTTGGCTTCGATGTGAGTGGTTGAAGTAGCACGTCAATAGATGACGGAGAAGTGGCTTATTCAATCATATGCAAGCATTTTTTGATTAGGCCCAGCCTTCTGAAGCAACACTTTAATGGATCGGTTCCAGATGGATAAGTGGAGCTAGGCGGAGCTGAAATTCATCTGGCTAGGGTCAGGTTAAGAGTGACATTCCCCGTCGACAAATCCGTCCGGGGGATAAAGGGGTGGCTGGTCAGACGGGTTGCGAGAATGGGGGTGTTTCATTAATAATACTACAACTTTTTGTTGCTGTTATTAATATGCCTTCAGATGTTCCAGAGGTCGTTTCGTCCGCCGCTCACGGCTCTCGAACCCGCCACCTCAACACACCGGCATGGGAGTCGAGCTCTCTAACCACTGAGCTAAAAGCCCAAGCTTCCAACTCAGCGGTTAGAGCCGTTCTTAAGGTTAGGGGTGTGAGGATTTACACGCACAACTAGCATCACCAGCTAGCATACACCAGCCCCAGGTCGGTTAACAGTTGATCCAATATTAGTTGTGCAGAAATATAGCCCATCTTATACACACCAATTGAATTGAAATAGAAATGGTAAAGATTTGTATTTTTTGTAATTATTCCATATTTAGTGTAGTTATATCAGAACCTGAAGTAGCCTACAATCCAAATGCAAGCATAGCATGAAACTTCAGAGTATTACTGTACCTTTCATTTGAGGCCAAGATTATGCTAAGGGGTTCATATGCAGTAAGCATTTGATTGCCAGTATGCATTTTGGATAACCCAAAGTCCTATGGGGAGTTTTCATAGGGCATTTTACAAAATGCATGAGCATATCTTGGCAAATAATGGTCTAAAGTACTCATGTTGTCATTCTATATTGATATCTTTTTGCACACAGCATGAAAAGACCTAATGCTAGGACTCAAGTCATATCAAGTCAAGACCTACAGGGCTGAAATGTGGTCAGTTCAAAGATGCTTGTTATCCAGTAGAAAAAGAAAATAATAATCTAGCCTTTGTAACTTTGTGTCAGTAGGCTACATCACACAGTTATCCTATTTTTTTTCCAACAGTGTCTCAGCTTTCCAAAAGAGCAGGCATTTGATTATTGGATACAGTATGTAGGAGCAATGCACTCCTCAGTCAAAGTGTTGTCAAAATGGGGCAAAAGGAAACATTCTGGGAAATATTATCTAGCAGCAGTCGCGTTGTCATTGTTTGTGTCAAACTAGTTGTGGATTTGTTGTAACATTAAAAGATGACTTACTGTGCTGAAGCCATGAACTGATGCTCGAAGCTTCAAGGTGAACGAAACTTGGAAGAAGTAGGTAACAGGTTCGTGTTCAATAATTCACGTTCAACAATTCCAGGATACGCGTTTTTTCATTGGTTGTTGCGTTAAATCTTACCCAGATACAATAGTGCTATTTTCTGATTGGCTATTGTGTAGCCCCTCTCGTTATTTTTGATTGGCTGATAAGTGACAGGCTCAACTCCAGGGAGACGCGCTTGATTCCTGCCGGTTCCATAGTGAAAGCGGCGCGGCCAGAGACATTTTGGGCGCTACGGCAGATAGCCTACTAAATATATAAATATTTTTTCTGCGTGGGAAATACAATGTGTGGCGGGAAAGCGTGACAAAAGACTGAAATAAGTGACTGACACTTGAGAGCCCTGCTAGATGTGTAACAGGTAGATGATGCAACTTTTTATAAATCCATAGTACCACATATATTATCATCTAATGTTGTGATAGACCTTTATATCAACTTAAGGTCTATTGGATATTACCAGTTTTGAACTTCCATTTGCTATGTATGGCCTGAGCTCATGCAAGTCAGAAGGGGGAGGATTATTTGGGAAAGGTTTTTGAGGTTATTTTTGAGAGAAAATAATTGTCAATCGGTCAAATTTGAACACCAACACAACAAGAGGGTTAAGTCCTCAGCACTAGTCTGGTACTACTGAGGTAGATGAGTTTACTGTAGGCCTAGTCATAAACAAGGCATCCTTGCTTGAAAATAGTGAAATGCTGGCACCTAGTGGAAAATGTTATACATTAACCTACTGTCGTAATTTTAAGAATCACTGGTGTGGACGAGCGACCTAACGAATATCTACTTATACTTTTGTCTAAACCATTTTACACATTCGTCTGGTCATGATGTGAACTTTAGAGTGTGCATGAGATGCATTCATAAGTTATTAGCTTATTGAAACGACATAGGCTCTTTTTCATGCCCGCAAGTAGACAGATTATGATTCATTTCATGTAGGGTGTGTTTTGGACTGTGGAGTCGTTACGGGATATTGCACATCATTCACTTCCTTTCCTTCTCCATTTCTATCTTGTGCTAAAGAGTGTGCAGTTGATGTTCGACTTGACTTCGAATTTGAACATCAGAATCGTTTCGTTTTATTTTACAACGTGTGTTTCAAAGAGAAGGTGATGGCAACAACTCAAGATGGCTCCGATAGCACGGACAGTTGGCTAAGTATGTCTTTGAGTTCGACCATTTAGGATATTAGTTTTTCAGACTATATTTTCCCCGTGCTTCCTAGTAGTCGATCTTAACAAACAAACAACTAAACTACGACAGGCTATGTATTGTCTCTGTACATGATCATGTTTGCACTGGGCTAAATGGAATCTCGTTCTCTGTCTCACAGTTGCACGATCAGCGCACATGCAGGCGTTGCTGACGCCGCCGCTGACTCCAGAGGGGAGAGACTGCCTCCTGGGCCGCGAGTGCCCTGCAAGTGTGCTCAGTAGAGATCAGCACACCCCCCTGACAGCTGCCCTTTGCCCTGAAGCAAGCCAGCTCACAGAACAGGACAAGAGCAGACAAGGCTTAGATGAAGTCATCACCAGTGTGCTGACTTCTGAAGACACACTGTTGGAAAAGAGGGTGGTGGTGTTGGTGGGACCGGCAGGGGCAGGGAAGAGTATGTGTCTAGAGAAGTTGGCACAGGATTGGTCAAAGGCCCAGGTGCTAAAGGGCTATGACATGCTCCTACGCGTGTGTGTCAGTGAGTGTGTGACCACGTGGGTGAGTAATGCGAGGGAGTCCGGGTCTGTGGGAGAATTGGAGGAGATGAAGCGAAACTGTTTGTCTCTGGAGAATCTTCTCCTCTTGGCTCACCCTCACCTCTCCTCCGCGACCATTTCTTACATTCTGGGGGAACGGTCCTCCTCCTCAGCCGCCCAGCCCCGGCTCCTCCTGCTCCTGGACGGGCTGGAACAAACCCCTCACCTCCCCGACATCTCCAAGCTGCTCTCCCCTCCCTCTGAGCTCACTCTGTGTTCTGACCCCAGGCAACCGGTGCCCATCTCCCACCTGCTCTGCAGTCTGGCGCAGGGAACACTGCTGCCCGCTGCCTCCCTCCTCATAGCGTCCAGACAGGTGCCAGACCCGGACGCTCTGCCCCCTGGTGGCAAGTGTGTGGTGGTGCTGGGCTTCTCCCCGTCTCAGAGGAGCCGGTTCTTCCAGCGCGTCCTCCCCGACGACGACGGGCGCCTGGCATCTGAGTTGACCCAGGTCTGTGAGCGCGGGTTTGGGGTGTATGAGCTCAGCAGCCGGCCCTTCTTCTGCTGGACGCTGGCCTCCGTGGCTTGTGCCTTGCAGCGAGCTGGAGGTGCTCCTCCCGAGACGCTCACGCATCTGTTGGCCCACGCCGCAGCCCTCCGCCTGAGGCCCATTACCACCAGCGCCAGCCCGGCAGTGGCGGGTCAAGCCCAGGAGGCGCCCCTCGTCCGCACTCTCCTGCGCGGGTTAGCCCAGCTCGCGCGGGTCTGCTCCATGGACGATTGTCGAGACTTTTGCTCCCGAGAGGAGCTGGCGTCGTGCGGTCTGGAGCACTTCCTCTCCTCCCCGCTGTTGAGTACCTTTCTGCGAGAGGGCTTCAACGCCCACGGAGACCGCACGTTCGTCTTTCTGTGTCCCGTGATGCAGCAGTTCCTCACGGCCGTCAGCTTCTTCCTGGAGGGCTGCGGGTGGGACGGCGGAGCGGAGGAGATGATGACCGATCTGAAGGAGGCCTTTGTGGAGCTGGCGGAGGCCTTTGTGGCCGGTCTGTCGGAGGCGTCCCAGCGGGCGCCGCTGGAGGGACTGCTTGAGGCCGGCTACGCTGGCGGTCAGGCAGCAGAGGTCCAGCGCTGGCTGGAGACCCACGCGCGGGAGACCCTGGAAGGCTACTACAAAGAGCGCCACCTGCGCTGCTTCCATCTGCTGAGGGAGACGCAGAACCGAGCGCTCGTGAAGCGGAGCATAAGCAGCCCAGGCGCCAGACTGGGGATCAGCTACGGTGGCATGGAAAGGGCAGACTGCGCTGCACTGAGCTATGTGCTGAGCTGCGCTGAGGAGGTTCAGCAGCTGAACCTTTACAGCAGCAGGGGCCTGACCACTGATCATACGTCACTGCTGCTTCCAGCCTTTAAGCTGGCTCACAGCATCATGTAAGGACACTACATCAAGATCACTAGCATAGGCTTGAGTTCAGTTCAGCATGGAACCCATTAGGACTGCACAATGAATCCATTTTTAATGCAATTAACTAATCGCAAAGCAGCTCACAACTCTGTCCACACATTTAATCTTGATTGATTGATTGATTGATTGATGATTTTTGTACTAATGTCATCCTCCTTGTGTAACAGAAAGTGAAGCTTCTTTTGCATCTGGCATCTCACGAATCAGAAGTGGCCCTACTTAGATAGATAGATAGATAGATAGATACTTTATTGATCCCCAGGGGAAATTCAAGGTCTCAGCAGCATACAGACAACACACATTCTTTAACAGCAGAAAGAGTAATTAAAGTATATAATATAAAAACACAACTAAGCAATAAGGACAGTAGAAGATAAAGAATATGCTAAATATACTAAAATACAAATTATACTAATTAAACTTAAATACAATATATAAAAATATACTATATAAATATATAATATATAAAATAAAAATGACAAAAATACAAATTATACTACACTTAATCTAAATCAATTCTAAAAACAGTATCCACATAGTGGTGATTAATCAATCAGAGGCGCTTGCAATGACTGAAGCAGGGACTGAGCCTGTGATTCTCTGTGCATAGTAAGGTATGGTAAGGTGCTCTAAGGTGCTCTGTGTAAATGAGTGTCATGGTGGTAGTGCAATGGTGATAGTGGTCATGGTGATAGTGCAAGTGAGTAAGTCCAACAGTGCAACAATGCAGAAATAAAGTAAAGTCTATATATCTATATATTTAACTATTTAAGAAAAATGTATAAGTGTGGCCACAGTTCGGCTGTGGCATGGGGTTATGCATATGTGCGAGATCCACCACCATCTCCTTGGTCTTTGAAGTGTTAAGTTGAAGATGATTGAGTTTGCACCATTGCACAAAGTCCTCCACCAGGCTCCTGTACTCCTCCTCCTGCCCGTTCCTGATACACCCCACAATTGCAGTATCATCAGAAAACTTCTGCATGTGGCATGACTCAGTGTTGTAGCTGAAGTCAGATGTGTACAGGGTGAACAGGACTGGAGATAGCACAGTTCCCTGTGGCAAATTACTTAAAGCCAAATTTGGAATACTGAACTGAAGCTTGACTCTCAAAAATGATATCACAAATCAAATTGCAATTGCAATCTGCCAGAAAAATTGCCTTTAGACATTTTCCCCAAAAGGTGCAGCCCTAGAATCCACTGCAATCTGTTGTTTTCTGTGTGTTCATTCTGGTACGGAAATGTTCCGGGAAATGGGTTGGGCCATCATATGTGTGAATATGTTGAAATTGTGTTGCAACATGGACTGATGAAGTTGTTTTCAGTATAAAGCTTCCAGACTACAACTCTACCACCTCCCTAATAGTTCAGTAGTACAGCATAGTTTGGAATAGAACAATGCTGCACAGGACTGCATATACCTTCCAGGTGGAATCTAATTCAAATTCAAATTTATTTTCATTCATATTTACATAATGGGCCCTAATTTAAATGCTGGTCAAAGTGCAAAGTCTGAAGTGTAACTAAAGGTAAATGAATCAATCACTATATACAAAATCTACTGGCTAATTTAATACCACAACCAAGATCCTGAGCACACACAGGTGAGCCAGCTCAATGCTCCCACACGGCACAAAGTGGATTTAGTTCATGCGCAGGACACAATTGTTTACTGACTTTGCACTTTCCCCGGCCTTTTAACAAGGGCCCGTACTGTAGACTCTGTGTACTGAGTTGGTTTTGTCACTAATCCTGCCTGTGTATCTGTGTGTGTGTGTGTGTGTGTGTGTGTGTCTCTGTGTGTGTGTGTGTCTGTGTGTGTGTGTGTGTTCCTCAGACTGTCTCAGAGTGTCCTGACTCCAGACTCCTTGGCCCATCTGGCGGAGGGCCTGAGAGAGGGAGTCACCACCCGGCTTGACCTCTCCTACTCCAGCCTGGGAGACGAGGGCGTCCAGGTGCTGTGTCCCGCGCTCACCCACTCCTCACTGCGCACGCTCAGGTACAGAAGCACATGTCTGCCTGCGTGAGTGAGTGTGACGGTGTCCTCAGTGTCTTCAGCAGCAATGGCAGCGTTTCTGCATAGCTTACACAGTCACACTTGCATTACATTTGCATTCCAAACAGGACATTGCTTGTGCCACAAAGTAATGTGAGTGTCTGCTGTGTTGTCTGGTAGAGTGGTTGCGTGCACATCCCTTTAGGCCAGGTGCCCGACAGGGTCTTCAGGCAAATGGAGCCATGTCAGGTTGAAGGTCCATTTGCCTGAAGAAGACCCTTTCGGGTTTTTTAATTAATTCAAGTTTGGGAGTTTCTATGGTGTGCGGACATTCTCCGTTTGTTTTGTCTGCTGTGTCGTGCAGTGCCCGAAGCTCTATGTGTGTTTAATTGTGTATCTGTGTACCTGTGTGTGTATGTGTGTGTAGTGTCCCTGTGTGTAAACTCACCGCTGCGGTTTGCAAGGACCTGTCTGTGGCTCTTGCAGCCTGTGAGCTGCGTGCTCTGGACCTGCGCGGCAACAAGCTCACCGACGAGGGACTCACGCTGCTTAGCAACGCACTCAAGAGCCAGCAGTGTAAATTGCAAGAGCTCAGGTACACACACACACACACGTTCACACTTCTCCTTCAGTGTGCTTATGACAGTGTGTGAGGAGGGGAACTGCCTTTGGTTAATGTTGAGGCACAAATTACCTCAGGCAAGGTCATCTGTGGTGTAAGTGTTTTTAACTGTGTGTGTTTTTGTGTGTGTGTGTGTGTGTGTGTGTGTGTGCGTGTGCATGTGTGTGTGTGTGTGAAATTAGTCTCCACAGCTGTGATCTTACCGCAGGCTCCATGAACACACTCTCCGAGGCCTTGAGCTGTGGTCACTGTCCTTTAACATCCCTTGATCTGACCAGAAATGACCTGTGTGACCCTGGAGTGAACGCTCTCTCACGTGGCCTCAGCAACCCCGGCAGCAAAATACACACACTCAAGTAATGCACACGCTCACATGTACACAGTCAACCTCTCATTGTAATAGCACTGGAGTAAACACACACTTTAGTCAGGCACATGTTATAGGGAGAGTGCAGATAAACAGCCTTCTCAATCTCACTCACATGAAGCAGGCCTCAGACAGACAGACAGACTGTCCACTGAAGACATAGTCATCATATCACATCACATCTCTCAAAAGCCTGAGGATAATGTTCAAAGCTGCTTCAAAACTAGACAAAAAAAGCTGATAAGAGTGTGTTTGTGTGTGTGTGTTTCCAGGCTGACTGAATGTGGGCTGACTGGCTCATGTTGTGCAGCTCTGGCTGCTGCTGTGCGATCAGGAGGCTCACTGACAGAGCTGGACCTGTCCTGTAATGACCTTGGCCAGGAGGGGGCGTTGCTGCTTTGCGAGAGCCTCAAGGGGCCGGAATGTTCTCTCATCAATCTCAGGTGGCAATCTCTCTTCTAATGAATGAGAACAATTCCCATAAAGTTGGAAGCACCAAGCATATATACAGTAGAAGGCAATATAAAAATGTGTGGGTTTAAAATGTATCTGTTTGTGTGCGTGTGTGTGTGTGTCTGTGTGTGTACAGTATGACACGGTGTGAGCTGACCCTGCCAGTGTTCAGTGCCCTGGAGGAAGTGCTGTGTGGTGGCTCTAAGCTGAAGGCTCTGGCTCTGGGTTTGAACAAAGTGGGAGACCGAGGAGCCAGACACCTGTGGAATGCCCTGAAACACGGCCACTGCAACGTACAGGATCTGGAGTGAGTACTAGCATCTCTCACCCACTACACACACACACACACACATACTCATACACACACACAGCAACATAGCTTCACTGACATTCTACCCTGGAACCACATCCAGAGTGCAAATGTTTCTTCAACTCCTGCACACCCACGGGAACACTCATACACACAAACCTACTACTCACATGGTAACCTCTCTAGGAACATTTGGAATGACATCTCTCTGGATTCACTCTCTCCTCTCTGTCTGCACACGCACACAGATTTGATGGATGCCAGTGTGACAACTCTGTGTGTGTGTGGGGGGTCTTTGTGTCAGTCAGAATTTGCATGTAACGTCACATTTGTTTATGTTTGTACAGTATAACAATTTCTTAGTATTCCCTCCCTTCAGTATTCCCAGAGAAACTCCACAGTGTTTGGTTTTTGTTTGGGAGACCGGATGCCCCCACTTTGTTTGTTTCCAGTTTTTGGAGCCTGGGCTGCCTATAAAGACAATTTTTTTTACAGTGTACTCACGGGATGGGCAGCTAGCGGATTGTGAGGAGATGTTTGCTGATGTGACAAAAATGTTATGGGTTACATAACATTTACCGTACATATAACAGCGATCGCTGACTGCACCTTTAACAATAACTATATTTGCTCCTGTCATTATTGTTATTTTTGTTGTATGTGTAGTTCCTACAGTCGTAATTATTCTATAATGGCCAATGGATTAATGGTGAATTAATTCTGTCCACTGTGACGTGTGTGTGTGTGTGTGTGTGTGTGTGTGTTAGCTTGGAGATGATTGACCTGACAGATGAATGTGTGGTGGATCTGTGTGAAGCAGTGAGGGCGCATGGCTCTCTGAAGACTCTCATCCTGAAGAACAACTCTTTGACTGACAGCTCCATCCCCAGCCTTGTCCAGCTGGTAAAGAGCTGCCCTGGCCTCAAGGAGTTCAAGTGAGTGGTGGTGACCGCAGTGTCAAAAGATAGAAATAGAGATTTGTGTCACATTTTGAGACATTTGATTCTTGTTGACCTGTTGTTGTTTTTTTTCAGTTTGCAGTATAATGACCTGAGTGAAGATGTGTTTGAGCTGATGGAGAGCTGTTCCAGGATCAGATACTGAGCCCTCATGATCAGCACACAGCTACTCAAAGCCCTTTTTCATTACAGTTCAGATGTCAGTGCTTGTTTACAGAGTGTGCCCCAAAGGAAATGTACAGGATTCTGTTCTTCTGCTTTTCACTATTTGGCATTTCATGTATTGTATTATATAGGATAGCATTGGTACTTTATGTAGGGGAACTGTTTTTCAGTAAGTAGAACATGTCAGGTCTTCTTTGGCGTGACAATACAGACAGTATTACAATAAGACACATTGACCATTAAACCAGTCATATCACAGTATTAGTATTGCCAGGAAAAAATAGTTTTGTGTAGTTTTCATATATGGGTTTCAGCAGTTCCTTCAGAGTTTTTGAATTTTAATTCATTTTAGTTTTATTTAGTCTTTAAAAATTGCTTTTGACATTTACATTTATTCATTTAGCAGACGCTTAACCAAAGCGAAAGCGACTTACATTTGCAGGGTTCCCACAGGTCATGGAATTTCTGGAATATCATGGAATTTTGGAAAGTCAGGGAATTTTATCGTTTTTAGGTGCAAAGTCATAGCCTGGCTAGCAGCGTGAATAAAATCACGTGCGTAAGGCAGCATGGGAAAACCCAGGCTAGCAAAGTCATGGAATATCAGGGAATTTTCAATTCAGAATTGGTGTATATCTGGTTATTAGCTTTACTGCTTGCTTGAGTAGTTGTGGTTAGTCCAACTTTGTTCATTCAAAACCCATTTATTCATCTCCCGCTCTAAAAAAAGTAAAAGATTCTTGAACGCTACGGGACTGTTCTGAAATCTTGTATCCTTCATTATAAAGTAGGTCATGGAAATTCAGTTTTTTTGTCAGGGAAAAGTCATGGGATTTTACATTTCACTTAGAGTGGGAACCCTGCATTTGACAATTATATTACAAGGGTCACTGTTCCTTGAGAATCTTGGGATTAAGTGCCTTGCTTAAGAGTACAATGGTGGAAGACAGGTGTTGAACACCACAACATTTTCAGGCTACTGCATGCTAGCCCAGCTCCTTACCCACTACTCTACCACTACCCAGCCAGTTTAAGCATTTAGATTATTTTTGGTAAAACCTTTATAAGATCCTAGGTGCAACATACAGCGCGTTTGCAACTGCCACCAGCCAACTGTGCCTTGTTATTGTGTCCTGTATCATGTTGTGTAATGTTAAATAGTTAAATAATGTTAATGTTGATTTACATTATTTTTTACTGCTGGTTTTACTTTGTTTATGTTAACTGAAGCATCCCTGGTACCTTCAGATCCATGGTAGCAAAGTATCTTCATAAGTCAGTCATTCATATTTGAGTTATTAAAACAGCAGAGTGTAACAGCATATTTTTCACCACAATAAAACATTACACTTCATACCATTGGCAGCATTGTACTATTTCCTCTATTTCAGTCTGTGATCGATGTGCTTTCAAGCCTGAAGTTTCAATAAAGCTTCATTATAAATCACGTTACAATTTAGCAGCTGTCATGGTTTTGGGACTTTTTGGCGGCCTCTGGTGGTCATTTGTTTTAACACATGCTTTGTTAGCCTTAATTCTATGTTATTCATTTCACCTGTGTCCTGTTATCTCTGTCATGTGACCTGACCATGTGGTATTTAAGCTCTGCTCCTGCCATGCCCTTTGCTTAGTCTTTGTTTGACATTGCTTTGTTACATTGCCTAGTTACATTGCCTAGCCACATTGCCTAGCCTTGCTACTGAACCCCGTTTGCGGCACTCTGGTACTTTTGGACTTTCGAACTGTGTCTTGGATTATTCTCTTGGATTGCCCCTGTATGGAATACTGTTTGGACTAAATCTCCACTTTGTGGAAAAAACTGAACTTTGTTAAGGTATCGTTGCAAAGTTGCCTCTGTTTGGAATTTTCTCTCCTTTGTTGGATTTTGTGATCTCCTGTGTGTTTTGGAATATAATCTTCATATTGGAATAAAGAAGAAGAGTTATTGTCTACATAGTCTCTGCACTTGAGTCAACCCAACTGCTGATTGCTCATTAGGTAAAGAGTCAGTACTTGAATCCAGAGGCCTGGGTTCAATCCCCGAGCGTGACAAAAGACTAAGCCATGAATGACTCAGCAGAGACTCCAGGAACTCCCCTCACGGATATGGACCGCCTAATGGCTACTTTGAACAGTTTTGGAGCCACCATGGACACACATGCTCAAACTCTCAATAGACAACAGGAAATAGTTGGCAGGCATGATCAAATGCTAAAGGGGCTGCTGCAAGAAGTGCGGAGAATTGCTAATCCATCACCACCAGCGCCATCCCCAGCTCTGGTGGTTCCTGCACCCCTTCCAGGGTCTAACCCGAACCTCGACTGCCAGCACCCCAAAGATATGACTGTAATACAGGTGGGTGCGAGGGTTTCTTGACACAATGTGACCCTGACATTTTGAATTACAGTCCTCAATGTATCCCTCTGACCCGATCCCGAATAGCCCTACTTGATAACCCTGCTGACCCCGACAAAGCTTTGGCCTGGGCAACTGCTATCTGGGGCCAACAGGGTCCGATTTGCTCTGACTACAAGGCTTTCAAGGAAGAAATGCTGCGTTTTTCGACCAGTCAGCGGTGGGACAAGCGGCCAAACAGCTCCTCCAACTTCGCCAGGGGCATAGCAGTGTAGCTAATTATGCCATCACCTTCAGGACCTTGGCAGCTGAGTGTGGGTGGAATCAGGAGGCCCTCATGTCGGGTGTTCCATCATGGGTTGTCGGACACGCTAAAGGATGGACTGGCTTCTCGCGGGTCCTCACAAGGAGTTTGAGGCTCTGGTTTCTCAGGCCATTCAGCTTGATAACCGACTGCGGGAGCGCCGCCGGGACCAAGGTCCACCCTGGTGGTCCACTGAAGCTCCCACCTCATCCAGGTACCTGAGCTCTACACCTCTCGAGGATCCTGAGCCCATGCAGATTGGAGGGGCCCGTTTACCTCAGTCAGCTTGAGATCGCCGCCAGAAGGCAGAGATGTTGCCTTTATTGTGGTAAGCGGACCACTTCGAGCCTCTTGTCCTGAGCTTCTGGGAAAAGGCCAGCCCCCTCAAAGCAAGGGAGGGCGATGACTGGGGCAACTTTCTCTTCTGATTCTGCGAGGGCGGGGAGTATTCCTTCCTGTTTCTCTGTTGTGGGGAGAGCAGCGACACAACTTTCAGGCTTTTATTGATTCAGGTGCTGCGGAAATTTTATGGACATTAACTTGGCTCAAGCGATTACAGGTGCCCCAGGATGCTGTTAACCCACCTCTCTCTGTTACTGCTCTTGATGGTCGTTCATTGGGAGAAGTGACTAGCCACAGCTCCTCTGTGTCTTCAAGTGGACAACCATCGGGAGGAAATCACTCTTCACCTGATAGATTCACCTGAGTTTCCGTGGTTCTTGGCTTCCCTGGTTGAATCGTCACAATCCACAGATCGATTGGTCTACTGGAACAGTCATTGAGTGGGGTCCCACGTGCCATGCTACTTGTCTCTTGTCAAGTCCAGGCCTTTCACTAACTAAACCTGTTGATGTTTCTGAGTTGTCTCGAGTCCCTGATGAGTTTTTGGACCTGAAAGAGGTTTTTAGTAAGACAAGGGCATCTACGCTGCCTCCTCATAGACCCTATGACTGTAGCATTGAGCTATTCCCTGGTACTAGCCCACCTCGTGGACGGATCTTCTCTCTGTCTTTGCCTAAACGTGAAGCTATGGACAAATACATTAAAGAAGCCCTGGCCACTGGATTTGTCGCCCCTCCACATCTCCAGCTGGTGCGGATTCTTTTTGTGGGAAAGAAGGATGGTGGATTGAGGCCTTGCATAACATCACAGTCCATAATCGCTACCCTCTTCGCTAATGTCCACTGCTTTTGATTTACTCCAAGGTGCCACTGTCTTCACCGGCTCGACCTCAGAAATGCTTACCACCTCATTAGCATTCGACAGGGTGGCGAGTGGAAGACCCGCTTTCAACACACCTACAGGGGCACTATGAGTACCAGGTTATGCCTTTTGGCCTTACTAATGCACCTGCAGTTTTTCAAGCCCTTATTAATGATGTCCTCAGAGATATGATTAACATTTTTGTTTTTGTTTACCTTGATGACATACTAATTTTTTCCAAGTCCCTTTCGGAGCATCGTCACCATGTC
Organism: Alosa alosa; assembly: GCF_017589495.1. Classification (NCBI taxonomy): domain Eukaryota; kingdom Metazoa; phylum Chordata; class Actinopteri; order Clupeiformes; family Clupeidae; genus Alosa; species Alosa alosa. The sequence continues at coordinate 9,540,231 of NC_063194.1, forward strand.
TGACAATTCTGCAACGGCTGCTACGGAACAATCTTTTTGTCAAGCCAGAGAAATGTGAGTTCCATGTGTCTGGGACCGCATTTCTTGGGTTCATCTTGAAGGAGGGCCAGGTTCAAATGGACCCAAGGAAGACTCAAGCAATCCATGACTGGTCTGCTCCCAAAGTCTGTCAAGGAGGTACAAGCTTCTTAGGATTTGCCAACTTTTATAGGAAGTTCATCAGGAATTTTGGTACCGTGGCTGCTCCCTATATCTGCCCTTACTAAGAGTGGTGTGCCTTTTGTCTGGACTCCTGAAGCAGAGGGTGCTTTTCAACTGCTGAAGGACCGATTTTCATCTGCACCCATTCTTCAGTTGCCTGACTCCTCATGGCCCTTTGTTGTTGAGGTGAATGCTTCCGGCGTGGGAGTTGGGCAGTACTTTCCCAGCAGCTCTACTGATGGCAAACTACACCCTTGTGCCTTTTTTTTTCGGGCGCTTGTCTCCTACGAGGTCGGTATGACCTTGGGGACAGAGAATTGCTGGCAGTCAAAGCTAGTGTTAGAAGAATGGAGACATTGGCTGGAGGGAGCCTTACCCATTCTTAGTTTGGACTGACCACAAATACTTGGAATACTTAAAACAGGCCAAGCGACTGAATCCCGTCAGGCTCGATGGGCACTTTTTTTTCACCGGTTTGACTTCACCATCTCTTATCGGCCAGGCACTAAGAACCAGAAGCGGATGCCCTCTCAAAGGCGTTTTGGGTCCTCCGCGTTCTGTGGAAGACAAGGCACCCATTATCCCCAGTTCAGGATTATGTGTCCAGTTGATTGGGGCATTGAGACTGAGGTCAGGCGGGCACTCCAGCGGGATCGGGTCCTGAGTGCGGGCCCTCCAGATCGTCTCTTTGTTCCTCAGAGGTTGAGGTCGCTGATGTCTTCCAATGGGGGCATTAAGTCCCACTTGGCAGCACATCCTGGCTCTCAGAGGACTCTTGAGTTCCTGAAGAGACATTTCTGAGTGGCGGACATGGAGAGGAATGTCAAATCTTTTGTAGCAGCCTGTACTGTGTGTGTCGAGACAAGACCCAACTTCCGCGTCCTCAAAGGGCTCCTCCATCCTCTTCCTGTCCCTGGTGGTCCTTGGTCTCATCTCTCAATGGACTTCATCACTGGCCTTCCCCGTCTGAAGGTAATACTGTCATTTTAGTAGTGGTAGACAGGTTTCCAAAGCCTGTGGCTTTATTCCACTGATTAAGTTACCTTCTGCTTTGTGACTGCTAAGTTAGTGTTTGATCATGTCTTCGGAGTCTTTGGTCTTCCCAGGACATCGTGTCTGATAGGTCCCCAGTTCTCCTCCCGGGTGTGGCGGGGCCTTCTGCAACCTCATAGGAGCCACAGCCAGCCTCTCCTCTGGGTTCCATCCCCAATCAGCGGGCAAACAGAGAGGTCAACCAGGAATTGGAGGCTTCTCTGGCAAAGTCTGGTGGCTGATAACCCTCGTCCTGGAGGTTCCGGCTGCCTTGGGCAGAATGCGCCCAAACACACCTCCAGTCCTCATCCACTGGCATGTCCCTTTCCAGTGCCAGTTTGGGTTTCAGCCACCGCTGTTTCCAAGAGGGAGGGAGAGGGGCGTAAGTGTGCCATCAGCCTTGCAGTTAGTGTGGTGATTACCAAAGGACCTGGAGAAGGGTTGACGGAAGCTCTTCTGCGGACCTCCAGAAGGAACCAGCGCCAAGCCAACCCGTCCGGGAGACCAGCTCCCAGTTTCCGATCCGGGCCAAAGGGTTTGGCTAGCTGCTAAAGACCTTCCCCTGCGGGTGGAGTCTCGCAAAGTTGGCTCAGCTATGTCAGGTCCCTTACAAGGTGGTCTGCAGGGTCAACCCAGTGTCCTATAAGCCTCAGTTGCCCGATCCTTAGAATACATCCCACATTTCATGTGTCCCAGCTCGTCCTGTGCTGGCTTCCCCTTGCCCTGCCCTAAGGAACCGCCTCCTCCCGTGTCATCGATGGTGGTCCAGCTTTCACTATCCGCGCATAGTGGATTCCGCGCAGGATTAAGTGGTGGATTGCAGTATCTTATAGACTGGGAGGGCTCACGGCCCCGGAAGCGTTCCTGGAGTTCCTGCTAAGGATGTTCTTGATAAAGACCTCCGGAGGCTTTCATCTTGCTCATCCCACATGACCTTCCTGGGAGCATGGGAGGTTCCCTAGAGGTCCTGTCATGGTTTTGGGACTTTTTTGGCTGACCTCTGTGTTGGTCATTTGTTTTTTAACACATGCTTTTGTTAGCCTAATTCTATGTTATTCATTTCACCTGTGTCCTGTTATCTCTGTCATGTGACCTGACCATGTGGTATTTAAGCTCTGCTCCTGCCATGCCCTTTGCTTAGTCTTTTGTTTGACATTGCTTTGTTACATTGCCTAGTTGCATTGCCTACAACCCACATTTGCCTAGCCTTGCTACTGAACCCGTTCGCGACACTCTGGTACTTTTGGACTTCAGAACTGTGTCTTGGATTATTCTCTTGGATTGCCCTGTGGAATACTGTTTGGACTAAATCTCCACTTTGTGGAAAAAACTGAACTTTGTTAAGGTATCGTTGCAAAGTTGCCTCTGTTTGGAATTTTCTCTCCTTTGTTGGGATTTTGTGATCTCCTGTGTGTTTTGGAATATAATCTTCATATTGGAATAAAGAAGAAGAGTTATTGTCTACATAGTCTCTGCACTTGAGTCAACCCAACTGCTGATTGCTCATTAGGTAAAGAGTCAGTACTTGAATCCAGAGGCCTGGGTTCAATCCCCGAGCGTGACAAAAGACTAAGCCATGAATGACTCAGCAGAGACTCCAGGAACTCCCCTCCTGGGATATGGACCGCCTAATGGCTACTTTGAACAGTTTTGGAGCCACCATGGACACACATGCTCAAACTCTCAATAGACAACAGGAAATAGTTGGCAGGCATGATCAAATGCTAAGGGAGCTGCTGCAAGAAGTGCGGAGAATTGCTAATCCATCACCACCAGCGCCATCCCCAGCTCTGGTGGTTCCTGCACCCCTTCCAGGGTCTAACCCCGAACCTCGACTGCCAGCACCCCAAAGATATGACTGTAATACAGGTGGGTGCCGAGGTTTCTTGACACAATGTGACCTGACATTTGAATTACAGTCCTCAATGTATCCCTCTGACCGATCCCGAATAGCCTACTTGATAACCCTGCTGACTGACAAAGCTTTGGCCTGGGCAACTGCTATCTGGGGCCAACAGGGTCCGATTTGCTCTGACTACAAGGCTTTCAAGGAAGAAATGCTGCGCGTTTTCGACCAGTCAGCGGTGGGACAAGAAGCGGCCAAACAGCTCCTCCAACTTCGCCAGGGGCATAGCAGTGTAGCTAATTATGCCATCACCTTCAGGACCTTGGCAGCTGAGTGTGGGTGGAATCAGGAGGCCCTCATGTCGGTGTTCCATCATGGGTTGTCGGACACGCTAAAGGATGGACTGGCTTCTGCGGGTCCTCACAAGGAGTTTGAGGCTCTGGTTTCTCAGGCCATTCAGCTTGATAACCGACTGCGGGAGCGCCGCCGGGACCAAGGTCCACCCTGGTGGTCCACTGAAGCTCCCACCTCATCCAGGTACCTGAGCTCTACACCTCTCGAGGATCCTGAGCCCATGCAGATTGGAGGGGCCCGTTTACCTCAGTCAGCACGAGATCGCCGCAGAAGGCAGAGATGTTGCCTTTATTGTGGTAAGCCGGACCACTTCCGAGCCTCTTGTCCTGAGCTTCTGGGAAAAGGCCAGCCCCCTCAAAGCAAGGGAGGGCGATGACTGGGGCAACTTTCTCTTCTGATTCTGCGGGTGCGGGAGTATTCCTTCCTGTTTCTCTGTTGTGGGGAGAGCAGCGACACAACTTTCAGGCTTTTATTGATTCAGGTGCTGCCGGAAATTTTATGGACATTAACTTGGCTCAACGATTACAGGTGCCCCAGGATGCTGTTAACCCACCTCTCTGTTACTGCTCTTGATGGTGGATTCATTGGGAGAAGTGACTAGCCACAGCTCCTCTGTGTCTTCAAGTGGACAACCATCGGGAGGAAATCACTCTTCACCTGATAGATTCACCTGAGTTTCCCGTAGTTCTTGGCTTCCCCTGGTTGAATCGTCACAATCCACAGATCGATTGGTCTACTGGAACAGTCATTGAGTGGGGGGTCCCCGTGCCATGCTACTTGTCTCTTGTCAAGTCCAGGCCTTTCACTAACTAAACCTGTTGATGTTTCTGAGTTGTCTCGAGTCCCTGATGAGTTTTTGGACCTGAAAGAGGTTTTTAGTAAGACAAGGGGCATCTACGCTGCCTCCTCATAGACCCTATGACTGTAGCATTGAGCTATTCCTGGTACTAGCCCCACCTAGGTGGACGGATCTTCTCTCTGTCTTTGCCTAAGCGTTGAAGCTATGGACAAATACATTAAAGAAGCCCTGGCCACTGGATTTATTCGCCCTCCACATCTCCAGCTGGTGCGGATTCTTTTTTTGTGGGAAAAAAAGGATGGTGGATTGAGGCCTTGCATAACATCACAGTCCAATCGCTACCCTCTTCCGCTAATGTCCACTGCTTTTGATTTACTCCAAGGTGCCACTGTCTTCCGCGGCTTCGACCTCAGAAATGCTTACCACCTCATTACCGCATTCGACAGGGTGACGAGTGGAAGACCGCTTTCAACACACCTACAGGGCACTATGAGTACCAGGTTATGCCTTTTGGCCTTACTAATGCACCTGCAGTTTTTCAAGCCCTTATTAATGATGTCCTCAGAGATATGATTAACATTTTTGTTTTTGTTTACCTTGATGACATACTAATTTTTTCCAAGTCCCTTTCGGAGCATCGTCACCATGTCTGACAATTCTGCAACGGCTGCTACGGAACAATCTTTTTGTCAAGCCAGAGAAATGTGAGTTCCATGTGTCTGGGACCGCATTTCTTGGGTTCATCTTGAAGGAGGGCCAGGTTCAAATGGACCCAAGGAAGACTCAAGCAATCCATGACTGGTCTGCTCCAAAGTCTGTCAAGGAGGTACAGCGCTTCTTAGGATTTGCCAACTTTTATAGGAAGTTCATCAGGAATTTTGGTACCGTGGCTGCTCCTATATCTGCCCTTACTAAGAGTGGTGTGCCTTTTGTCTGGACTCCTGAAGCAGAGGGTGCTTTTCAACTGCTGAAGGACCGATTTTCATCTGCACCCATTCTTCAGTTGCCTGACTCCTCGCGGCCCTTTGTTGTTGAGGTGAATGCTTCCGACGTGGGAGTTGGAGCAGTACTTTCCCAACGCTCTACTGATGGCAAACTACACCCTTGTGCCTTTTTTTCTCGGCGCTTGTCTCCTACCGAGGTCCGGTATGACCTTGGGGACAGAGAATTGCTGGCAGTCAAGCTAGTGTTAGAAGAATGGAGACATTGGCTGGAGGGAGCCCAACACCCATTCTTAGTTTGGACTGACCACAAATACTTGGAATACTTAAAACAGGCCAAGCGACTGAATCCCCGTCAGGCTCGATGGGCACTTTTTTTTTCACCCGATTTGACTTCACCATCTCTTATCGGCCAGGCACTAAGAACCAGAAGCCGGATGCCCTCTCAAGGCGTTTTGGGTCCTCACGTTCTGTGGAAGACAAGGCACCCATTATCCCCAGTTCCAGGATTATGTGTCCAGTTCGGTGGGGCATTGAGACTGAGGTCAGACGGGCACTCCAGCGGGATCCGGGTCCTGGTACGGGCCCTCCAGATCGTCTCTTTGTTCCTCAGAGGTTGAGGTCGCGGGTCTTCCAATGGGGGCATTCGTCCCACTTGGCAGCACATCCTGGCTCTCAGAGGACTCTTGAGTTCCTGAAGAGACATTTCTGGTGGCCGGACATGGAGAGGAATGTCAAATCTTTTGTAGCAGCCTGTACTGTGTGTGTCCGGAGCAAGACCCAACACCAACGTCCTCAAGGGCTCCTCCATCCTCTTCCTGTCCCTGGTCGTCCTTGGTCTCATCTCTCAATGGACTTCATCACTGGCCTTCCCCCGTCTGAAGGTAATACTGTCATTTTAGTAGTGGTAGACAGGTTTTCCAAAGCCTGTCGCTTTATTCCACTGATTAAGTTACCTTCTGCTTTTGTGACTGCTAAGTTCGTGTTTGATCATGTCTTTCGAGTCTTTGGTCTTCCCCAGGACATCGTGTCTGATAGAGGTCCCCAGTTCTCCTCCCGGGTGTGGCGGGCCTTCTGCAACCTCATAGGAGCCACAGCCAGCCTCTCCTCTGGGTTCCATCCCCAATCCAACGGGCAAACAGAGAGGGTCAACCAGGAATTGGAGGCTTCTCTGAGGAGTCTGGTGGCTGATAACCCCAAGTCCTGGGTTCCCGGCTGCCTTGGGCAGAGTACGCCCACAACACACTCCAGTCCTCATCCACTGGCATGTCCCCTTTCCAGTGCCAGTTTGGATTTCAGCCACCGCTGTTTCCAGAGGAGGAGAGGGACGTAAGTGTGCCATCAGCCTTGCAGTTCGTGAGGCGGTGCAAAAGGACCTGGAGAAGGGTTCGGCAGGCTCTTCTGCGGACCTCCAGAAGGAACCAGCGCCAAGCCAACCCGGCCGGAGACCAGCTCCCAGTTTCCGGCCCGGGCCCAAAGGGTTTGGCTAGCTGCTAAAGACCTTCCCCTGCGGGTGGAGTCTCGCAAGTTGGCTCCGCGCTATGTGGGTCCTTACAAGGTGGTCTGCAGGGTCAACCCAGTGTCCTATCGCCTCCAGTTGCCCCGATCCCTTAGAATACATCCCACATTTCATGTGTCCCAGCTCCGTCCTGTGCTGACTTCCCTCCCTTGCCCCTGCCCCTAAGGAACCGCCTCCTCCCCGTGTCATCGATGGTCGTCCAGCTTTCACTATCCGCGCATAGTGGATTCCCCGCAGAGTTAAGTGGTGGATTGCAGTATCTTATAGACTGGGAGGGCTACGGCCCGGAGGAGCGTTCCTGGGTTCCTGCTAGGGATGTTCTTGATAAAGACCTCCGGAGAGACTTTCATCTTGCTCATCCTGACCTTCCTGGGAACGCCAGGAGGCGTTCCTAGAGGGGGGTCCTGTCATGGTTTTGGGACTTTTTGGCGGCCTCTGGTGGTCATTTGTTTTAACACATGCTTTGTTAGCCTTAATTCTATGTTATTCATTTCACCTGTGTCCTGTTATCTCTGTCATGTGACCTGACCATGTGGTATTTAAGCTCTGCTCCTGCCATGCCCTTTGCTTAGTCTTTGTTTGACATTGCTTTGTTACATTGCCTAGCCTTGCTACTGAACCCCGTTTGCGGCACTCTGGTACTTTTGGACTTTCGAACTGTGTCTTGGATTATTCTCTTGGATTGCCCCTGTATGGAATACTGTTTGGACTAAATCTCCACTTTGTGGAAAAAACTGAACTTTGTTAAGGTATCGTTGCAAAGTTGCCTCTGTTTGGAATTTTCTCTCCTTTGTTGGATTTTGTGATCTCCTGTGTGTTTTGGAATATAATCTTCATATTGGAATAAAGAAGAAGAGTTATTGTCTACATAGTCTCTGCACTTGAGTCAACCCAACTGCTGATTGCTCATTAGGTAAAGAGTCAGTACTTGAATCCAGAGGCCTGGGTTCAATCCCCGAGCGTGACAGCAGCAGCATTACAAAAATATAATTCTTACATTTGTTTTTATTTATTGGTATAATTTATTCATATTATAACATTTTTAAAAAATGAGACAGTACCATCTCAGGACATGTTCATGTTCAAGATTCAAGGCACAATGGTGGTGATACATTGACTGATCTTTCATTCATTGGCTTGTGTTTATACTGATGATCAAGCATGAGATTGGGTCAAGCATGAGATTTAAAGTGGTTCCAGCACTACCAGTGAAACTTGTGCGTTAGACAGTTGAGTTGAATCACTGGAGATGGATGCCCCCCTCATAGTTGCCCAGTGTTTACGGGAAAGCACTCAATACTCACCGTCAGCTCAGGGTTGGAGGCCCGACAATACTCAGTCACTCATTCTCACCCATATATAAAAACACATACACCTCTTCCAACTTTCTACACAAATTGGTGCCCATCGTGTTCAGTCATACAGAATATACGGACCCATCTGAAGACAAACTACAATTCACTATACATGTTGCTGGAGAATGTATGTGTGAGTGAGGAAAATGGAAAAAATGGCTGAGGCTCTGAGAGACTACACTTCAATTTCACCATGGTCAGATGATCAAAGACATGGAGCCTGCTTCAGCCTACACACACACACACACACACAGGGTGAGAGGGAGGCAGAGCGTGTGGGCAGCCCAGGCCTCCTGAGGAGGCTCACATGTGTTCTGGGTGGTTTTGTAGACAGTCAATGAATTCTGTGACTGGACGGCCCTGGTAGCATATCTCATAGACAGCACTGAAGAGAGGGAACCTAGACAAAAAGCCAAAAAAGGACAAGGGCGGTGATTTAAAAAGTGCAGACAGATAACACCCCACCTCCCACTTGCATTTAGTGCTGGCCAAGCTGGCAGTATTTAATGTGATTGACTTGTTCCTCTGGGTCCACAAGAACCCTGCTAGTGTGTGTGTCTGATGTGTGTGTGCGCGTTCTGATATTTTGAGAGTGTGTGTGTGTGTTCCAGTACTGTTGATATTGTAATATTTAATGATCCTTACTTGTCCAGGAGGTCTTTGTGTTTGAGGATGTGATGGACCTCTGCCGCGGTGGCTGGACCCTGAAGCTTCTGTCCGTTCAGCATTTCCTTCTCTAGCTCCTCTAGGGACTGGACACAGGGACATGGGTCAGAGGGGCACACCACAACTGTTTAAACAAGCCCACAAATCAAAGAAATGAAGAGGCTGGAATAAGCTGACATTACTGCATCATTCAATGGGGCCATAAACACACATTTTTAATTAGGAGAATGCAACAACTTGCAAGATGATATCTTACAATAACTTGTGAGCATCTTTTGTTAAAGGATTATTCTAGTGTCTCATTAGATAATGCAATCACTTCACCATCAGTAGTGTTCTTACAGAAACAGTGCTTATCCACAGAACCTCTTGTGCTCAATGTTTTTTTTAATCATGTCAAATAAAACATACCAGGGATTTTAGAACAACAAAGACAAACAGATGACAGAGTAGGAGATAACAGAAAAACACCTCTACTTTCTACATTGCAAGAATTGTAGTTCTTCAAAATTGATTACCGGAAAACAAAGAGGCCACAGGATTCCACAGGCCTTAACTATCTGGGCTGTGGTCAGTTTTCCTTATTTTGCTGTGGAGCCTCAAAGACACCACACATCATAAATAACAAAAGACTGCTTATCTAGTCCATTGTTATGATCTCGAAATGGATCCAGACTTAAGATGTAAAATTCAGAAGCGTAATTTACTAATCTACAGATAACTTTCGGACCTTCAGGGAGGGTCTGGCTGTAATTTTCACATAGCTGCCCGTCCCAACTGGCCTCAGACATAAACAGTGGGGCAGTTTACATTGTTCAATGTAACATCAGCCTTTGGTAGGAGTGTACCATGAGAGGCAATATATGGAGATCTGACGGGGTCTAAAATAAAACAAAATCACTCATCCAAAATTCAGACCACTTCTGAACAAACTGTCAAATTCATGGAGAAATGAATAAGTCGAAACAACTCTTCTAAAAGAGCACCTGACTTTGAGACATACATTAGTGAATTAGCACTCCTGTAAGCCAAATTTTTGGCACATTATCACACAGAGGATATTCAATGCAATGAAATTTACACCAAGCCAAAACTGACAAGCATCCCATGACTTACCTTGCCAGTCTTGGCAAAGGCCTCAGAAACTTTGCGGTTGCGTCCTCCATAACACGTGGTGATGAGGTCGGCTACGCCGCAGCTCTCCAGGAAGGTTGCCGAGGACACGGGCCCTGCGGTGCAGAAGAGGCGTGCGAAGGCGATCATCTCCATCAGGCCCAGCCTGATGACCGCTGCCTTGGTGTTGTCGCCAAATCCCAGTCCGTCACAAAAGCCCGCACCCACCGCAACAATGTTCTAAAAAAAAAAAATGGTGTCCATTTATTATGAATTAAGATGAAAACCAGTAGCCTTGGTCTCAATTGCTTCAACTAAATGTCAAGACACTGAGAACATTCCTTAAGTCAAGAGTAGCCTCAACAAGAACCATGCAAACCTAATATGACCAGCAATGAGAGTAGGCTAAACCAACCTTATTAGATAATTTCTCTTAGACTGAAACGTATAATCTGTTCACAGACAATCCTTAATCCTTTTTCCAAACCCTACAACATTTATGAACAGTAATTGCCATTCACCAGTCTCAGACTCATGAACAAATAAATTATAACCGTACTTTGCCTCCCATCAGAATAGTCACTGAGTGCAGACATGAAAGCAGACAGATGGGCTGGCGATGTTTACCTTGAGCGCTCCACAGATCTCCACCACGTCTGACTCCTCCACCACTGTGATGCGGAAGTTCTTTGTCTGCAACAGCTCTTTCAGTAAAACACCATCAGCCTTGTTCTTACAACCTGGGAAAGCCAAACAAGAGATAGATTCACACACCACCCTACACACACACACACACACACACACACACACAGAGAGAGAGAGAGACACAGACACAGACACACAGACACACACAGCAATGTGCTAATCTTACCGATTGTTGTCTCACAGAATTTCTCATCTGCTACTTCATTGGCAATGTTGGCCCCCATGAGAACATTGACCGTGATGCCAAGCTTCTCTTGGATCACATCAGAGATCAGCTTCAGGCCCTCCGGGCCCTCATCCACTCCCTGCAGGACACAAAACTGACTATTTCACCAACAGCCACACTGCACACTGCAGGGTATACAGCTGGCTTAGGCAACCAAAGGGAGGGGAAAAAAAACCTCTTCTTGTTTTTTAAACTGGGTCAAAGGTCACAGCTGTCTGCCCTGAACCTTGATCCAAAAGAGGGGCATGCACAGAGAACACTGAGGACAAGCCTGACTCACCCTTGTCCCATGCAATTACATCACTAGATTTTTCATCATTTTAAGAGCAAAGAGGAATTTTAAAACACAGACCACTAATTGGCTACTGTGGGAAAGGCGCATTGATACAAACACGCTATGACTCTGTGAATGTTTGACAAATAGAAACTGAAATGTCTGAATTTACAGGGAGAGAGAAAACTGGAAGAATGTGAGAAAATAAGCACCTTTATGAGTGACAGTCCAAGAGCATCCTTTTTGATCTTCCCCTTAATGGAGTCGCACGCTCTCCCAATGAACTGATGTGGAATCACAAACACCAAGATATCGGCTCCAGTGGCTGCATCCACCAGCTCTGGCACTGCCAACTGATAAACAGACACACACACACACACACACACACACACACACACACACACAAACACACAAACAAACACACAAAGGGACTGAGTAAAAGGAGTTTATACACCAATGCAGTCTCGCACCAGATGGCAGAGCTGTAGTGCTGTATGGGTGCAATGCTGATGCTCCCTCACCACATTGTCTGGAAGCTTCCGCCCCGGGAGGTACTTCACATTCTCGTGGTCGGTGTTAATAATCTCAGTTAGCTTGCGTCCATCGACCATCTCCTCGAAAACCCACATGTTGACGACACTGTCAAACTTTGGGTTCTGTGCCGCATTTGCTCCCACTATTTTGGCGATGGCAGAGCCCCTGGTGAGAAAAGGGGAAGTGAAGAGCACAGTGTCAGCGACCCGACAGGAGATGCTGACGGACGGACCCCTAGCAAATTCATGTGACTGACCACCACACTCAGTCAGACTAAAACAAAACACAAACAAGTTCTTCTGATAACACTATCCTATTCTGTCAAGTTAATTCCACTTCAAAAAAGTATGTGATATTGTAGGCTACCATCTCTATGGCAAGCCGATTGAGCATTTATTCAGATATCTTGATATCAGGCATAATTGTCATGTACATGCAAGCCATCTGTCCACTAGTGAGCCATTTCTGTGTGAACTAGTTAACTAGTGACAGCCAAAATGCTCACTAGTTAACTAGTAAGGCCCAAATTCTCTCTAGTTAACTAGTTCATATGTTTCATATCTTACTTAGTTAACTAGTAATGCTCAGCATGTTCAGTAGTTAACTAGTGGACACTGAAATGCAGAGCCGGACAGTAACGGAGTACATTTACTTGAGTACAGTACTTGAGTACAATTTTGAGGGATCTGTACTTTACTCGAGTATCATTTTTGGGGAGTACTCATGACTTTACTCAAGTACATTTGAGAGGCAAATATTGTACTCTTTACTCCACTACATTTCTATCCATAACCGTGAGTACCCGTTCTTCTTCTAAAAAAAAGAGAAAAAAAAAATCTCGGAAACCCTCAATTTGTTGTTTCCCTCTCAAACGTGATTGGATTGTGCAGGCGCCACTGATTGGGACAGCCTATCAGCAATCACCTTCAGCTTTCCGCCAAAGTCAACTCCATGGTTAGATTTAGATAAGAGATGAAACCATGGACGAAACAATGGATGAAGACGCAGCAGGTCCATCCCGGGAATGTGCCAACCTGTGGCCACACCTCGCCAGACTATTTCAATTTTCTGAACAAGTTAATGATAGTTTTAGCTTCAAGTGTTTCAATTACAAAATAGTATTTTGTATTTGAAATACGTATTTTAAATACATGTATTAGAAATACTGCCCATCCCCGGCAACATGTAGTCAGGGGGCCAATTCTGAAAAGGACTTCCGTTAAGACTTTTGCGGACATGTTTTGGTACAAGCTGTCACACAATTTTTTTTAGGTAGAAGACACCCATAGGTAAGATATTAGGGTGGTTGTCAAGCTGAAATGTATTTTGTGTGACTTGTACAAGCAATTTCAGGCCAATTTTTTGGTTTCCTGCTCAACACGACATGCCAACAATAAATGTTGAATATCTCCACAACTACAAGGACCCTATACATAAAAAAAGGTATCAAATGAAAGCTAACACTCATGGGCTTACACTGACATTTGCTGTACAGTGTAAGAGACAATAGAACTAGAACATGAAAAAAACAATCTCCGCCTAAAGAGAACTGGTTTTCAAAGTGTATATCAGCTTGGAAACATAACATAGTATCCCAAAACCTCTATCAATCAGTACCCCTATCTATGGGAATGAGTCAAGCCAAGTTTAAAGCTTGTAGGGAGAGACAGTGCAATGCTGCAGAAGTTATAATTCTTTAATGTCAAGGCGGAAATGTAGAACTGTAGATGGTGGTCTATGGTGCTATTTGACTTCATTAATGTACCAGGTTGTAACACAAATTATATTTAATTAACATATCACTATAGTTATCAATTCCATCCTAACATAACTGCTCTCTCACTTCTTTAGGGTTAGGGGTTAGTAACTAGTTAGTAACTGGTCTTGCTGATCCTAGCACTTGCCTGACTAGAACTGATTCTCGATTGTTTAAAAAACAGCACTCACTGATACACTTATTCTTATTGTACTAGTGCTTTTCTTTAATTGTCCTATAATTGTTGAGAGAATTGCTTTAAATAGCTTAAACTGTTAACCATGTTGTTAGTCGCTTTGGTTAAAAATGTGTCACCAAATGTAATGTAATGTAATAACTAATCGTCATATGGCAAAGGTATGTTTTTCCCCATCCAAGCAGTGACTCTCAGGTAGGCAGCCAACAGAAGGCACCCAGGGACCATGTCCATGTGCTCAGTCTGAGTCCTGGTCAGGGACACAAAAGAAGAGTTTACTGTTTTGATAATGAATACCTTCCCAATACAAAACATGCATGCATGCATCCAAGGGCATAATATAAATCTAATCTACAAAACAGGAAAAACAATATCATGCCAAATAATCTGAAACAATATAGTTGCATATAATGTGGCAAAGCTCAATAATAATGATGTGAGTACCTGAGTATTCTTGCACCAAGCTGCACAGGCACATCCACATGGCCCACTACAAAATATTCTACTTTTCGACATCGACACTGCCTGGTACTGCACTGACTTCCACTTTCCTTTCATCCACGCGAAGATTGTTTTTTTATGTTCTAGTTCAGTTGTCTCTTACACTGTACAATACATGTTCATTCTGACACTTCAGCAGACATCCCATGAGTGTTGGCTTTCATTTGATACCATTTCTATGTATATGGTCCTTGTGGTTGAGGAGATATTCAACATTTATTGTTGGCATGTCGTGTTGAGCAGGAAACCAACAAATTGGCCTGAAATTGCTTTAAGTCAAACACACACACAAAAAAAATCAGCTTGACAACCACCCTAATGATCATGCTTGCACATAAGTGGGATTATATTTGCCCAAAATTACAGTAGGTAACATGGAAGAAAATTAAAGCACTTGGAGAAAAAATGAGCTTTTACCACTTTTAAGAATATAGTAGGCCTATTAAAATGGACAAAAAAGCATTTTCTAAGCTGACAACCTGGCTAGAACACATGTTGAGGGGTTAAATATTAATACTGGATAGGTTGTATGCTTGTACCAAAAAGTGTCCGACAAAGTTTTAATATCAGTTTTGGCCCCCTGACTAATGGTAAAAAGATGAAAATTACTTGATTTTACTTTCAATTTCACATTCTCCAAGGTTAACATTTCATAACTCCATGTAGGTCGTTTCTGTAAATGTAAGCACTGTGGCAGTAGTAATGCAATATTTAGAAAATGTAGGCTACTCTTGTACTCTTGATACTCAAGTACTTTTAAAAACAAGTACTTCAGTACTTTTTCTTAAGTAGACATCTGACTGTTGTACTGTTGTACTTTTACTTGTACTTGTAAAGTACAAATCTCATGTGCACATTTTTGGCTGTCACTAGTTAACTAGTGAGACCCAAAAGCCTTCAACTAGCTGACTGGTATGCATTTTGGCCTTTACTAGTTAACTAGTAGACATTTCTGGCTCTCACTAGTTAACTAGTGAAGCTAAACTGTGTTCACTAGTTAACTAGTGAGCCTTTTGGCTCCCACTAGTTAACTAGTGTGCCTATTTTGGCCCTCACTAGTTAACTAGTTCACACAAACATGGCTCACTAGTTAACTAGTTGACAAAAATGGCTTACATGTACATGACAATTATGCCTGATATCAAGATATCAGAATAAATGCTTAATCGGCTTGCCATACATCTCAAATTCACATGACTTAACATTGTAGTTTGTATAGTTTATATGGCTTTATAGACATTAACATTGTTGAGTATGCCATTTCTGGACAAAAGCATTCACTTGAAAGCAAACCAGGTCCACCAAGGTATACGAAGTCAATGCCTTCTGGTAGGCATTAAGGATTTCAGAAAAGCTCAGCACAGATCTCACTAACATAGTCAAACAGTTGTTGCATAATATTAAATTAATATTAAAATCCCTAAGACTAAGAGACTGAACAAGGGGACACATGGTTTCAAGACAAAAAAAATCTCCCAACAGATGCGCACCTGTTGAGTGACACGCGCATGCACTGAGGGGTGCACAGTGACAAAACAGCAAATTTTGGAAGAAATGCCTTGAATCATTATACTTACAAAAGGCTATTAATAATAAGGCATCAGCCAATTTACAGAGAGCTTGATACGGATGTCATCATTCATACACGTCTAAACTGAAATCTGAGCACAGAGCGTGAACGAACGCGCTGTTCACGGGTGTCAACAGCGAGGCCAGTGGACACACTAGCAGCACTTTTGTTAAGCCTTACCAGTTTCCAGATCCAACAATGCAAACTTTCTTGGGAGAGGCCATTGCTTCAGCTTTAGTCACGCGACTTGCAGCAATGAAGGGTATCCTCGCTTCTAGCTGTAAATTTCAATCAACCCACAAGAGACAGCTCGGCCTGTTATGCGACAATCTCCGCCCCTCCAACTCATTGGTCAGTAAGAGGGGAAACCTAAACTCCGCCCACGCTTTTGCGTTCTATTATTTGCCAGTGGGTTGAAGGTAAATAAGCTAATTGTAGTGCAATTCTAGCTAGAATTAACATGATATCTTTAGAGTTTTGGGCGTTTATTCATGCTATTATGAAGACATTTTCACAGACAGCTCATACAGGCTGCAGGCTGTAGCAGCGCTCAGAAAGGAAAGAACAAATAAAGTACTTCACTGCGCTGAACTTTGCTCACTATTGGCACGTTCATTGGCCCTCTACCCTGTGCAAATAATAGCCCCATTCTTGGACCACAGCACATAAAAGACTACATTCATTAAAACAACCATATACTGTATATTAGTCAGTCAAGAAAATAATGGGAATTTTGTTAGGTATGTTATATATTGCCTGCAGTAGAAATGTTATGGCATGAGGCGTTCCAGCTCATAGGCTCAGAAGAGTATGAATAAAAGTAATGGATCTATACAGTTCACAGTATCACTGTCAGAAACCGGTCACTGTAGTTGAACAAGGAGAGCACCAGTGGACTATTTTCTCTGCTGACTCCAAACCTGGAGTGCAATGTTTTGGTGACAAAAGAACAGGTTCAGCAGCTGTTTGCCTCATATGATCTCCGCTGGTGTTTCTCAGAGGAGGCTATCCTCCCTTTACAACAATTTTCATAAACATTGTAAAATACCCTCACTGAAATTTGACAGCCAAATTGTTATTTAATCTTGTTATGCACTGACTGAGGTAAATTGATTATGTCTCAGACCCAGTAGTACTTGTTATTTGACATGTCAGTATCAGCATACCATCTGTGTAGGGATTACCCCCATTAAAATGCAGTTGTAAATTCATGATGCATTTTCCACACCCAATGGCTTAACTGTGCATGTAAATGGGCTACATCTAGGTCATCCACATTAAATTACAGAGATAACTGTATCAAGCTATCATTTTTGAGTGGAAATTACAATTACAAAGTTAGGCCACTGTGCAGTTATTGACAATGTCAGGAGCAAGTTGTTCACTGATTAACTGCTCATTGTCAGTCAGTCTCGTAGGTCATCTTGTCTGTGTACATGTTGTTTTAATCTGAGAGTAGGATTGTAATGCAAATAGTAAAGGCTCAAAACACATCAAGCACTGAAAAGGCTGGAAAAACCTGATGTTCTTGACTCTTCTGATTTGGCACATTGTTTTATCTTCACCGCACCGTTCCAACTGTAGATAACTGTTCATTTATTAAATCACGTGTTTGTGTTATGTTGCCAAAGAAACCTCATACATACTGTATCTGTATACAGATATACATGTGCGTGTGTGTGTTTGTGAGTAAACATGAAGGGTTCAGGTGCAAAAGCCTCTAAATGCCACCTACGTCAAAAATTCGATAAAGATGGTGAGTGGATGCTCTCCACACATAGTATACGTTAGTAAAATAATTTAACTTCAAAACCCACTAAATACCACTCTCTTCCTGGTCTGAAATATCAATTTATAGGCAAAAACCTATAGGAGCCTGATTTTAAATGTTCATTTAAAAGAAAAGTGGTCAGACAGATTTAGAGGGTTTTGCATCTGAACTCTTCACATATACTGTAGCTCTCTAAATGTACTGTAGGTAAAGTTGTTCAGACAAGATAACAGAAATATTAACTTTTTTTTTATTTTAGCACGTCATATGAATAAAACATGTCAACTAACAAATTAAACTATATGTATAAAACATCAAAAACATTTTAAGGAACCACAGTAACCACATCAACCATGTAAAAAACAATTATGCTTTAAACAAGCTCTATCGAGTCCTTGAAAAGGAGGTTACTAACAACAATTTCAATGTTGATGCTACTGTATCGTTGTGCTTATAATACAGAAGAAAAACAAAACATCTAGAATAAAAGATACACTGGCATTTGGTTCCTTATCCAGGGCCAGAGTGGCTAAGGTGAAGGTGATAAAGAAGGGGTATACCAAGCTTCAACTGACATAGAAATCTAAAAAGCATTCCTTTTAAGGCCTTTTATGATGTGGCCCCTACAAGCCACATTTGAACCCTCCACATCAACTGCCACCCATGGAAACTGTTCCACAAGCCCCTTCCCTCAGTAACAAGCTACAGGAGTGAATGTCAGTGGCAGTGATGGGCAGTGAGAGGAGGTGTGAGAATGCCCACCGTCTACAGGTCCCAGTACAAGTGTCTGACACACTGAAGTGTGGTGATGGCCACGTCTGTGGAACATCATGGTGCAGATGGATAAGATTCATTAGATTATGACTAGAGTGGTATGCTCGATGCTAAGGTCATAATGCTAAGCGCTATCCAGTTTCAAATGCCTTTAAGTTTAAGGCTCCTGGCAGCCCAGCATGAATTATCAGATTCATTGTGTGAACACTGCAGATTCTGGAACAGGTCGAGGAGACATGATGTTGAGTAAGAAAATACATTTGGACAACAAAAATAGCATTCTCAGTGTAAAGTATACCATACTAACAGACTGCATTACCCCAAACAAGTGTGCAGGCCTTAGTGTTACACATCCCAGATGTATACCTCGCGGTCAATATGTTTCACTTTGTGTATTTAGCAGATCATATTTATCTTGTTGCAAAATATCATTTTAGTACCACATGGATTGTTCAGTTTTTTTAGGAAGTGTCCAAATAAATGGCCTTTGCTGCGCAAGGCAGCTCAGGCAATGTTGTTGAGTTGGGTATGGACAACATGTCATCAATAACATGCAAATACTGCTGACAAACACAGGTGCAATATAGATGCTCTCTCTTTCTTTCTGACTCTATGTGTCTCTCTCTTACACACACACACACACACACACACACATACAAAAAAACAGGTAGACAAAAACCTTTTCCATACGTATACATACACAAACACAAACA